>NW_024097085.1:427500-618937 GCF_016545835.1 Crotalus tigris | reverse complement strand
TCTTTTATTTCGAAGTGTTGTTCCCCCTCCACCATGATTGGAGGTGGTGGGGGGGGATTTTTGGCCGTAGAGGTGACTGATGCTCTCTTTTCAGCAAGCTGCAATGAAAAACTGTGTGTATTTGCCTGAGGTTTTTGGGTAATTCTAATTCTACTGTTACTGGATTTATGATCCTTTTAATTGGAAAAGGTCCTATATATTTTGGTCCAAGTTTTTAACAGGGCTGTAGGGACTTTAGGTATTTTGTAGATAAGTACACCATTTCTCCTATAATGAATGGTGTAGGCTCAACCCTTTTTTTATCGGCTTGTGCTTTGTATGCCCGCCTAGCTTCATCTAGTGATTTTCTGACTATTGGCAAGGTGTTTTGTAGGTTTTCCATCCATTCTTTCAGTGAAGGGATCGTTGGTTCTTTTGGGGTTAACTCTGGCATAGGGTTGAAACTTTGACCGTTGGCTATTTGAAAAGGAGTGTAGCCTGTGCTGGAGTGGACTGCATAATTGTAGGCAACTTCTGCAAAAGGAAGTAAGTCCGTCCAATCACTCTGTTGGAAATTTAAAAAACATCTCAAATATTGCTCAAGTACCGACTGGCAGCGTTCCGCTTGTCCATCTGTCTGAGGGTGATGGCTAGATGTCAGTCCTGAGTGGTCCCTAAGAGGGATAAAAATTCCTTCCAAAATGTAGACGTAAATTGCACTCCCCTATCAGAGATGATGCGTTGGGGTGCCCCGTGCAATCTGTAAATGTGCTGGATAAAAAGTTTTGCTAAGGCCTTTGCAGTGGGAATTTTTTGGCAAGGGATAAAGTGTACCTGTTTGGAAAATAGGTCCGTGACTGTCCAGATAACAGTATTCCCATTGCTTTCAGGCAATTCCACTATAAAATCCATGGCTATTTCCCTCCAGGGGGCTGAGGGACTTGCCACTGGTTGTAACAGCCCTGGCGATTTCCCTTGCAACCTCTTTGATGATGCACAGGTTGGGCAGCTGGCAACATAACTTTCTATGTCCTTTTTTATTGATGGCCACCAAAATTGCCGTTTAATTAAGTGTAAAGTTTTTACAAATCCAAAATGCCCTGCTGATTTGTGTCATGGCAAAGTTGCATGAAAGTTAGTCTTTGAGTTGTTGGTATATATAACTTTTCCCCTACCCAAGGCAATCCGTCTCTCATTGTGCACACATGTTTGTTTTTCTGGAACCAATCATCTGTTTCCAAACTTTTTCTGGATTCAATCCCAGTTTGGCTGTCCAGTTGTGGTTTTATTTTGGCTTGGGTTCTTGTGGTTACTGGCGCTGCCAGTTGTGATTCTGCCATTATTGGTCTAGAGTCTGTGGTTCGTGCGCTGTTATATTGGGGCATGCGAGAGAGTGCATCTGCCAGGAAGTTCTTTCTTCCTGGTAAATGTTTGAGCTTAAATTGGAATTGGTGAAAATGCTGGGACCAGCGGGCTTGTTTGGGATTGAGTTTCCTGGAAGTTTTCAGGGCTTCTAAATTTTTGTGATCAGTCCACACCTGGAAGGGGATTTTGTTGCCTTCCAGGAACTGTCGCCAAGTGAGTAATGCCCAACGTATCCCATAAGCCTCCTTCTCCCATACGGGCCAGCGCTGTTCTGTTTCCGTGAGTTTCTTAGATGTATATGCACAGGGTTGCAATACTGCATCATCATTTTATTGTAATAGCACAGCCCCCACTGCCACATCACTTGCATCTGCCTGTATTATGAAGGGCTTGTCCATATCTGGGTGCCTTAGTACGGGTTCGGCAGAAAAAAGTCTCTTTAGTCTCTCAAACGCTGCTTGGCACTCCATTGTCCATGTTAGTGGCTGGCTAGGTTTTACTGAGGATGTTCCCTTCGTTTTTAGTAAGTTGGTGAGGGGCAAGGCTATCTGTGCAAATGAGGGGATGAATTGTCGGTAAAAATTTGCAAAGCCCAGGAAACTTTGTAGTTGCTTTCTTGTGCGGGGTGGTGCCCATTCTAATACTGCTCTGACCTTCTCTGGGTCCATTTCAATGCCCTGTGGTGATATGCGATAGCCTAGGTAGTCTATCCTTTCCTGGTGGAATTCGCATTTTGAGAGTTTGGCATATAGGTGAGCGGCTCGCAGCTTCTTTAAAACCGCTCTGACAAGTTTGACGTGTTCTTCTTTTGTTTCGGTAAAGATAAGAATGTCGTCCAAGTAAACAAGGACCCCCTTAAACAGGTGCTCCCTTAGAACGTCATTGATTAATTGCATAAAGACTGCAGGGCCCCCTTGTAATCCAAATGGCAAGACTTTGAATTGATAGCACCCCATGGGGCAGTTAAATGCAGTCTTCCATTCGTCCCCTTCCTTGATTCTCACGCGATAGTAAGCTTCCCTTAAGTCTAGTTTAGAAAAAATTTTCCCTTTCGATAGGTGTGACAGCATGTCTTTCATGAGGGGCAGCGGGTATAGGTTGCTTTCA
Organism: Crotalus tigris; assembly: GCF_016545835.1. Lineage (NCBI taxonomy): Eukaryota > Metazoa > Chordata > Lepidosauria > Squamata > Viperidae > Crotalus > Crotalus tigris. Next base: position 616,486 of record NW_024097085.1, on the reverse strand, counting down.
CTGATTGTGTTCAGGGCCCTATAATCCACGCATAAACGTAAAGAGCCATCCTTCTTCTCTCTAAAAAGGACCGGGGCAGCCACTTTAGGCTTAGCTGGTTCAATGAAACCTCTCTCCAGGTTTTTTTTTATAAATCTTTCCATTTCCTCCTTCTCCTTTGGGCTCATGGAGTATAATCTGGGCTTCGGGAGTTTTGCCCCAGGCTTGAATTCAATGGTACAGTCTGTGGGTCGGTGGGGGGGAAGCTCATTCGCCCTCTCCTCACTGAAGACTTCAGCAAGGTCCCTATATTCCTCTGGTATTTCTGTTAATCTTTTTTCCTCTCCTATGGATGCTTTTTCTATTCTTGATTCTGGTAGCCTCTCTTGGGGTTTTAAGTCCATAGGGTCCCCCTTCGGGAATTTGATTTCTGTCGTCCTCCAATTTACCCAGGGGTTCCATTTTTTCAACCATTCCATCCCTAGAATCATTGGGCATTCCATACCTGGGGTCACCACAAACGTTAAGTCCTCTTCATGGTTGCCCAGGGAGAGGTGTATTGGCAGAGTGGCTAGGGTAGCTGGCACCCCCCCTGCTATGGATCCATCTAGCTGGCCAAATGAGATTGGTTGTTCCAGTCTCCTGGATGGGATGCCCAGATTCCCCACTAGTGTTGGGCTAATGAGGCAGCGGGTGCAGCCAGAGTCTATTAAGGCTTTCACCTTCACAGCTTCGGGCATGGGGGGGATTAATATAGTCACTGTTTTGAAGATGGGTGTGATGCGTCCACTTACCAGGGGTTCGCCTTCCGAGCTGTCATCTGAGGCATCCACCGTCCCTGTGGTGTAGGCTGGAGTTCTTTCCCCTTGGTGAGCAGAGGTGGGGTTTTCTGCAATTTCCATCATTTTCATGGCTGTTTCTTTTGGCTTAGCTGAATACCCTCTGGGTTTGTTGATTGGGGATCTGTCTGGGTTGTGCTGGGGGGCCTTTGAGCGGCATTCTACAGCTCGATGCCCTTCTCTTCCGCACTTGAAACACCCCATCTGCTTCTTGGCTGTATCCGATGATTTCACCGGTTGGTGTGTCAGCTCAGGCGGGGGGCGGCTCCATTGTTTTCCTCGGCGATGCCTCTTCAATATGTCGATCTCTGCTTCCTCTGCCAAGACGTACCATTCCTCAAGTCGATGTGGGTCTCCTCGGGGCAGGCAAGCATCATATAGATCATAGTTTAGTCCGTCTTTGAAACGGCCAAGGAGGATGTCTTCTGGCCAATTCAGTTTGCTGGCAATGGCTCGGAATTCTTGTGTATACTCAGCCACTGGGCGTTTGCCCTGCCTCATCGTTGTTATTCTTTCACGGGCTTTGCGATCAGCCAGGGGGTCTTCAAACCGTCTTCTCAACGAGGACATGAAACGGTTGAAGTTACTGAGTTCTGGGGCATTGGAGTCATGCAGGTTCACCACCCAATCTGCAGCTGGTCCATCCAGGGCAGATTGCACGATCCGGATGCGGGCTTTGTCGCTGGGGATGTCCTGCCCATATTCCTCCATGTAGCTGAGGACTTGGGTTAGGAAAAACCCCAAGCGTGTTGGCTCCCCTTTGAATTTCACCTCCAACGGTGGACGTCTTGGAATGGATCGGTGCCTCCATTGTGGGTGGTAGTGTCTTCCGTCCAGATTTCCATCTGTGGTCCGGTAGGGGGTGGGAGCTCCTGGATCAGTAAATGTCCCTGGGGTTGCAGGTTCCACGTCCCCCTCGGTGTCTCTCCCTTTGTGGCTCCAGGAACTGGGGCGGGCGTAGGGCTCAGGAATCTCCTCTCCTAGGGAGCTGAGAGTTCTCTTCATCAGGTCAATAGCTCTCTCTAGGATCCAGTCTGAGTACGGCATACAGCTTCCTCCCTCTTCACTTGCGTGCAGGGATTTCTCCATCTCCTGCTTCCATTCTGGTTGCTTGGTTCCCCGTCTCAGGGTCACTTTTCTTGATTCCTTTCCCCACTCGCTTTTCTTTCCAACGCCCATCGACCAGCGAGGCTTGTGGTCCTGTGTCTCCACCACTTCTTCTTCTGAGAAATCTGGCCTCTCGGATCCCAACATCTGGCAAGGTTCCAACTGGGTCAGCGGCTCTCTTTCCAGGGAGTTTTCTCCCTCTCTTGCTTCGTTGTCTGACATGGTAAATTTTTGCAAAATCCCCCGGCAAGGGTCTACCTTCCAGGTGGATTAATTTTGCAAGTCCTGTCTAATGTAAGGACCCACCCCACTTTGCATCTTAAGAAGACAGAACTCTTGGAATAGCTCTTCCAACAGGAATCCTTTATTAAGAGAAAATGGTTGCAGGCATGCTAGACAGGACTTGGGGTTCAAGCTCTCCCATTCAAGGTTTTAAGGGGTTCCCCAGTAGTCCCACCCAATCAACCCCCCTTCCAGTGATAGTTTCAAGTATCACAATTCCATCCCCTTTCTTCTTCCGTCTGGATGGAGACTTCAGATAACTACATGAAAGGCAATTACTCTTCTTTGATATGTTAAAGCTTAGAGGCCACAATAAACACACATTCAGTCCTTTGAAGTGTGCTGAAGGAAGTGAGGGCCATAAAGCCCCTTTGCTCTCCCCCTTTTCTCCCTCTTATGGCAGAATCCAGAGAAGGCAGAATTGGGAGTTTCTATGTTTGATAATTAAAGATGAAATATAATTGGATTCTGACAGGTGACTATTTCACGTACATTCTCTATCTCCCCATCCTGATTTTTCTCCTTCAGCTTGACAGGATGAAAAATGCTTTTGATTTTTTTGTTCTTTTTTGCTGAAGGAAAGGAATATTCTGCAGAACTTTACTTATTTTCTTAAATGATTTATATGGCTGCCCATCTTGTGAAATTCTCATGGGAAAAATGACTGATCTGTGAGCCGACTCCAGGAACAAGGTAACTGAAGGGTGTGGAGGACTTTTTTTTTGTCTTTCTCTTCCATGAAATTAATAACTATTGTGGTTTAAAATCCTGCAGGATGTTGCCCATAAGCAGTCAGAAGCTTTCCACTACATCCAGTTTGCTAATGGATAGGAATGATGAGCATAGAGTGGAATTAAATGCTGAGCTTCGAAATGCAAAGGCCCTGTAGTATTCTAATATTTCTATTTCCTTCTCTCTTTCTTTTTAAAAAAAGAACTTTATTAGAATGTTGAAACAGAACAAAATCTAACGAGAGCTATCATTTAGAATGAAAGAAGAGAGAAAAAGAAAGAACAGAACAAAGGCAAAAATGCAGAAATCAAATCAAATCGAATGAAAAGATAATGAAGGACTTCCCATTTTTCCTTTATAGTAGTTGCAAGTATGAGTGTAAATTAATATCCTATTCTCCAGCTGCAGTATTGTTTACATTTTTAATAATCTGTTATTTTCATTTTAATAGTAACTTCATTTTTTTCTGTTTCCCACAGAAAATCAATGCAGATAGACCTCGATTTAACAATCATTCATTTAGTGACCATTCAAAGTTACAATGGCACTGAAAAAAAAAATGGCATGACCAGTTTTCACATTGAAGAATGCTGCAACACCCCCAGGGACACGGGATCAAAATTCAGACGCTTGGTAACTGACTCATATTTATGACGGTCGCAGGGTCCCTTTTGCGATGTTTTGACAAGCAAAATCAGTGGGGTAGTTCCGATTCACTTAACAGCTGTGTCAAGAAGAATCATAAAATGGAGCAAAACTCACTTAATAATTGTCTTGCTTAACGACAGAGGTTTTGGGCTCCGTTGTGGTCGTAAGCCGAGGACTCCCCGTATTTTACTTCATATTCTGAAGAATCTTATATAGGACATGAGTCAGTGTACAAAATTGTCTCTTGCGCTGCTGTGATGCAAGTTCCACCCTTTGGTATGTGTGTCAGGAGATTGTTCAGGGAAGGAACCGAGCCTGTGTGGCGATGACAGGATTTCAGTTCCGTAGGGGTGGCTGCCATCTTGACTTTTTTTTTTTGACCAAGCTCTCCCTTTTCCTCCTGACAACCTTACCGATTTTCTGCACACCTCCGTGGGGCTTGTACACTCAGGCAAGGCAAAACGCCAACTTAGTTAATCAAAAATGCTTTGGAATCTGCAAGAATACAGCCGTGGCACTTCCTGGAACCCTTTTAAAAAAACTATAACTCTTCCAGGAATCACACAGCAGCTGCTGTGCAGTCCTGATAAAATATGTGGCTGCTGTAAGTTTTTGGAGGCAGTTTTTTCATGCACAACGCTAGGACTACAGAATACAGAATAACAAGAGCTGGAAGGGAGCTGGGAGATCTTCTAGCCCAACCCGCTGCTCAAGCAGGCAGGCAGGCAGGCAGGAAGGAAGGAGGGAAGGAAGGAAGAAAAGAAAAATTGGAAGGAGGAGAGAAGGAAGGAAAGCTTAGAATAACAGAGTTGGAAGGGAACTTGTGGGTCATCTAGTCCAACCTCCTTATACCATTTCAGACCAACGGCTGCCCAATCTCTTCTTGAAAACCTCCAGTGATGGAGCACCCACAACTTCTGGAGGCAGGTTGTTCCACTGGTTAATTGTCCTCACTGCTAGAAAAAATTTTCCTTTGTTCTAGGTTGCTTCTCTCCTTGATTAAGTTCCATCCATCCCGTTGTTTCTTGTCCTGCCTTCTGGAGCCTTGGAACTACCACTCTCATCGTCCCCAGCCAGCAGGAATAATAGATGGAAAAAAGATGGGAGCTGTACTCTAGTTTCTGGGAACTTATCTATCTTGCTTGCCTTTCTGTAGTTAATCCTTCCTGAAGTGCTTTTAAAGATGTTGAGTTTTATCTTAGCTTATTCCAGCCTGGAATTAACAACCTAGTGTGTTCCTCTCCTATCATGGGAATTACATCTACACACCCATGTCTATTTAAATACAGGTAGACCTTGATTTATGACCGGTTGCATATGACTGTTTGAAGTTATGACGGACTATTAAAGGTATGGATAGTCTTTGACTTACAAGCATCTGATTAGTGACTGTTCAAAGATAAAACAGCACTGGAAATGCTGACTTATGACCATTTTTCACACTTACGACCATGGTCACAAATTCTGATACTTGGCCACTGGTTCATATTTGTGACAGTTGCAGTGTCCTGGGGTCTTGTGATCCTTTTTTTTTTGTCTTGTGCAAAGTCAATGGGGAAGCCAGATTCACTTCACAACCATGTTACTCTCTTAACATCTACAGTCATTCGCTTAATGACGGTGGTAGGAAAGGTCATAAAATGGGACAAAACTCATTTAACAATTGAATTGTTTCATCAATAGAACTTTTGGGCTCAGTTGTGGTTGTAAGTCAAGGACTACCGTGTTTCCCAGAAAGTAAGGCCTACACCAACAATAAGCCCTATCTTGATTTTGGAGGGTGGGCCTAATATAAGCCCTACCCCAAAAATAAGCCCTAGTTTTGGGGTGAGGCACATACCTAAAAAATCAAGCTGGGCGGAGGTGTAGAGCTGCCCCACCCACTCCGCACCCACTTACCTTGTAGCTAGGCCTCTCCTTGCTGGCCCACTTCTTCGTCTGAGGCCTCTTCTGCAGCCAGGCCTACATTTCTCAGTCACAGGGCTTTCTGGAAGGCCTTGTGCAGCCAAGAACTGAGAATTGGATTCAATCCCTAGCTTGGTTCTGCAAGACCTCAGCAGCTGAGCATCAAGCGGTTGAATCCATAGCTCGGTACTCGGCTGCTTAGGCCTTCCGAAAAGGCCTGACTGCAAAATGCAGGCCCGAGTGCAGCTGCAGAACTTTGGCCCCAGAAGAAGTGGACCGGCTGGGTGGGGCTGTTGGTGCCAGAAGTTAGGTAAGGACTACCCCGAAAATAAGACCTGGTGCCTCTTTTGGAGGCAAACAAACAAACAAACAAACAAACAAATAAATAAATAAATAAATAAATAAATAAGATCCGGTCTTATTTGGGGGGAAACACGGTACCTATACTTATGACCAGGTTCTAACGTTTTGATGGTTACCTTACTCCTCTGGCCATGTGACTGTATTTTGGGCACTTAGCAATCAGTCGGCATATAAGGCTGTTTGCAATATCCCATGGTCATGTGATTGCGATTTATGATGTTTTTGCTGGAAACCAGGGTTTATTTCCCATTTTTTTTTTTGCAAAACTTGGCCCGTAGTGAACAATGGGTTTGCTTAATGTCCATGGCGTTCGCTTATGACCACAGGATTCGCCTTACAACTGCAGCAAAATGGTAGTGAAATTGGCACAGTCATGTGATGACCTCTACTATGGTCCCAGCTTACAAATGCAATTTCCAGGCTCTGTTATGGTTATTAGTCAAGGACTACCTGTATGTAGTTAAGTGGCATTTCTGAACGTCCTATCTGACAAGATACTCCTTCCGAAATGTAGGTTGTCCTCAGACAAAGTCTGCCTAAGTTTGTTTGTTTTTAATCCTAAAATATGCGTGTTGGCACCCATGGATTTGAGGAAGGGTAAAATCCAAAGAAATCTTGCATGCCAGCTGCCAAACAGGTTGGTTCACCAGCAGAGGTAGGCTGAATAAAGTCTTCCAGCAACTTTACATATTGTGAATGAGTAATGCGTCTAAATATGCATTTTGAGATCGAATACAATATTTAAATTTAAATACACATACATAGCATTTAGACAGACATTTTCAGAGGAGGGGGAAGATGCATTTTGATTCAGGACAGAACAGAATAAAATCTGGAAAGGAAGGAAAGAGGGAATGAAGGAAGGAGGAGGAAAGAAAGACAAAAGGAAAAAAGGAAGGAAAGAAAGAAGGAAGAAGGAAAGAAAGACAGACAAAAAGAAAAGGAAGGAAAGAAGGATGGAAAGAAGGAAGGAAGGAAGGAAGGACAAAAGGAAAAGTGAGGGAGGAAGGGAGGGAGGAAGGAGGGAAAGAAAGACAAAATGAAGAAGGAAAGGAAGGAAGGAAAGAAGGAGGAAAAAAGGAAAGAAAAGAAAAAAGAAAAGGGAGAGAGGGAGGAAGGAAGGATGGATGGATGGAAGGAAGGAAAAACAGACAAAAGGAAAAGGAAAAGAGGGAGGGAGGAGGGAAAGAAAGACAAAATGAAAAGGGAAGGAAGGAAGGAAAGAAGGAGGAAAGAAGGAAAGAAACAAAAAGAAAAGGAAGGAAAGAAAGAAAGACAGACGAAAGGAAAAGGAAGGGAGGGAAGAGTGCGGAGGGAAAGAAAGACAAAAGGAAAAGGAAGGAAGAAGCAAAGGCAAAATGAAGGAAGAAAGAAAGAGGTTTGAAATTAAAAATGACCCATTGAAATTATACTCCCTACTTTTTTGAAATCTGACTGGATTCATAAGCTTTTTAAAGCCAGTCCACATTCTTCTTCTTCTTCTTTTTTAAGCACAACATTTGCTTTTCCCTTGCAACCAGTGTTGATCCTGATGCAGGGGAAAAAAATAAAAAACATGGAAAAAGAATAAAATTTTCAATAAATCTCTTTCCTGGGGAGCTTTCAACTCTGCCATGTTCTGCCGTGACCTTCTATTACATATTTGGCTTCTTCCTTCTGAACCGTACATTCAGATTGCCTTCGCCACAGGGGATGCAGCATCAGCCTGACAAAATGAGCCAATTTGCACTGCTCATCACTGACTGGGCCGATGTTTTCTCTTTGCGTGGCCAAATGGTCTTTTGTGCACTGTGAGTGCACAACCTCTTTCTTCCTTGTGCAAAGAGCACGGAATTGCAGATCAGGGAGAAATATTGTTCTAGCTTTTTCCTATCTAATAGGTGGATTAGGTGACCAAAATTGGAAGCAATATTCCAAGTGTGGCCTTACCGAGGCCTTGTAAAGTGGTGTTAACACTTCACGTGATCTTGATTCTATCCCTCTGTTAATGCAGCCTAGCACTGTGTTGGCAGGTAACCCGGTTGTTAAGTGAATCTGACTTCCCCATTGACTTTGCTTGTCAGAATGTCGCAAAAGGCGATCACAGGACCTCGGGATGCTACAACCATCATAAGTATGAGTCGGTTGTCAAGCATCCCAATTTTTATCATGTGACTAATGGTCGTAAGTGTGAAAAACGGCCATTGTTTTTTTTCAGTGCTGTTGTAACTTGGAATGGTCACTAAATGAACTGTTGTAAGTCAAGGACTCCCTGTTTCTCTCTTGATTCTTCTAAGTTCAGACTCAAACGTAGCTCAGGAACTACTTTCTAGTTGACGGAATTTGGAAGGCTTTTTAAAATTGACTGCAATTTATACCGAAAAGTCTCTAATGCCAAGGAACTGCTGTTTAATTATGTAGTGATTTAATGAGGTTTATTAGTAAATAAATTCCAGGTGATTATGGAGTAATGACATGTCGCTGCAGACTAGTAAATAATTGAACTTATCAGATCCAAAAGGAATTTCCATATAACCTGTACTGAGGACTGGTAAAGAAGAGATAATTAAGCCTCTTCTCTTTACAAGGAAAAGTCTGCAATTTTTGTTGTTTTGTTTTAAAAACTAAAAATAATAATTGTCTTCCTACGATGTGGTAATCTTTGGCCTGCATTATGTCTTCTTTAGTAAAAAAAAAAAATAAACTGCAAGAGAACAGAAAAATAAAAAGAGCATTTTCCCTTTCATTAAACATCAACTGAAGTGTATGTAACACATAATAAGGTACAGCTTTAAAATATTTACTTCCATTTAGGCTGGAAACATAGACTATCTTCCATTCTATGGAATTAAGACATGTTTTAAGAAGCATTTTTAAAAAAGCTTTGTCCAATTGTCTTCGACAATATGTGGAGAATGCTGTAATTTTTTAAAAGACAAATAAATAGCGTGTTTTCAGATTGACACCTAGCCATTCTAAGATTACCTCAGCATGAAACTGACATGGCCTCATGATATAAATCTTCAGCGTGAAGCATTTAAACAGAGACACAATATATATTTTTTTACTTAGCACTTCTTTATGATGGTACAATATGAATAAAATGGGCAATTTAGATACTGAATTAATCACTAGGTTTTTTTTGTCAGCAGCTGCAGCAGCAACTATAACATTTCTATGGTAGCCAACCAGAATTGGCTTAGATCAGGGGTCTTCAAACTTGGCCCTTTTATGACTTGTGGACTTCAACTCCCAGAATCCCTCTGGGAGTTGAAGTCCATAAGTCAAGGGGTCTTCAAACTTGGCCCTTTTATAACTTGTGGACATCAAGTCCCAGAATCCCTCTGGGAGTTGAAGTCCACCAGTCAAGGGGTCTTCAAACTTGGCCCTTTTATGACTTGTGGACTTCCAGAATTCCTCAACCAGCGTGCCTGGCTGAGAAATTCTGGGAGTTGAAGTCCACAAGTCATAAAAGGGCCAAGTTTGAAGACCCCTGTCTTAAATCTAACAAACAAAATGGAGGCTGGCTGAGGAATTCTGGGAGTTGAAGTCCACAAGTCATAAAAGGGCCAAGTTTGAAGACCCCTGTCTTAAATCTAACAAACAAAATGGAGGCTGGCTGAGAAATTCTGGGAGTTGAAGTCCACAAGTCATAAAAGGGCCAAGTTTGAAGACCCCTGTCTTAAATCTAACAAACAAAATGGAGGCTGGCTGAGGAATTCTGGGAGTTGAAGTCCACAAGTCATAAAAGGGCCAAGTTTGAAGACCCCTCACTTAGATAGCCATATAAAGGGGTAGAGTGAACTGAAGTGAAGTACAGGCAGTCCTTGAATTATGACCACAATTGAGTTTTACCTCATTTTATGGCCTTTCTTGCCACAATTGTTATGATAATCACTGCAGTTATTGAGGCCTTCTTTGTTCCACACCCATTTGCACTATTCAAGTGATCCTGAGGGCACAGATAAACCTCCAAGTGGCCTCGATGATTCTTAGAAAGAGTGCTAATGATCAGATGACTGCAAAGAATATAAATCTTTCCATCCTCCACCATTCATTCAGAACTGAAGAAGCTTCTTGGATGAGAAGCAAAATGTCTTCAAAGAAGAACAAAGAAAGTCCAGTTACCTTTTATAAAAAAAGGCACCTTTGGGACAACCATGTCCTGGATGACTGAGAATTTCCACAGACATGAAGGAAATATTCAGTTATGCTTCAAAAAGAGTGATTCCTTGTGATCAGACCATTATTAATGTTCCAATCAGAGCATCTTGGAGGAATGGAGAAATCTAGGAGATCAAAAGAGATCATTAATTTGACCATCCCACTGCCTTATTGCCCAGTTTCTCATCTTGCATCATTATTTGTGGTGTGTGAGTTGCATTCACTAGTGGACTTGTCCCAACAACTGTTTTTTTTTAATCTTTTACTAAAGACTAGTAATTTAATCCTTAATCATAATTCCCGACAAACAACTTTCTTCTTCCTACGACATCACACCAACTAATTTAGCAAGGGTGTTCCCATCGCAAACACAACCCATGTTGCAAATTTCGTCACTTTCTCTTTGAAAACGAGAGACCCAATTTTGAAGAAACGTTGCTTGAGAACACCTACTTTAACCGCTGGGCATGCTGGCCATCTTTCCCTTCTGCATAAAGTTTGAAGTCAGGGTCTTTCAAACAATATTCTGTGGAATCTGTGGGAGCTTGGTGAGGTTTGATGAGAGACTATAGGAACAAGAAAGAAAGGGAATGGGAGAGAAGAAAAAAAGAAAGAAAGAAGGAAAGAAAGAGAAAGAAAGAAGAAGAGAGAAAGACAGACAGACAGGAAGGAAAGAAGGATAGATGGATGAAAGAAAGAGAAAAAGAAAGAAAGAGAAAGAAAAAAGAAAGACAGAAAGGAAGGAAGGAAGAAGCTAAGGAAGAAAAGAAGATGGAAGGGAGGAGAAAAGGAAAGGAAAAGAAAGGAAGTAAATGGTTGAAGAATGAAAGAAAGAAAGATGGATGGATGGGAGGAAGGAAAGAAGGAAGGAAGGAAAGAATGGAAGGAAGGAAAGAAAGAAAAAGAAAAACTTCATTTAAACAGAGTCAAACTAAGCATTTGCCTCTTGATCAGGATTTCATTTTTTAACTAATTGTTTCTGTAACTTGAGAAACTTTGAAAAACCTTTTTTTAAAATCATGCAGTAGGCAAATACCATTCAGTTCTGGGGACCCTTTCTTCTCACCTCCACTTGTGTTTTCCCATGTCACACATGAAACAGGGGCTGCTATTTTTTTCTTTTCAAAATCACAGTTTAAGCCTCAGCATTAAGACAAGCCGGACAACCGTTTTTAGGATGCTTGAAATGGACTCTGAAGATCCTGCACATTCTTAAATATATGCATCAGGCATTTTAAAAAGTACATTTCGACAAACATTTTTAAAAGATATCACAATTGCAGAAAAGGAAATGGATTTGTGAAAACATGTCATTTGAAGAGGATCATCTCCTTAGGAGAGGCACTGTTAATGCCCATAATTTTTAATTAATTAATTAATTCATTTATCTACATCGCTTTACATTAATTCATTTATCTACATTTATCTACATCGCTTTGTAAGGCAGGCAGTTAAGAAGTTTGATAGATAGATAGATAGATAGATGAATAAATGAATGAATGAATAAATGAATGAATAAACAAACAAATAAATAAATAAATAAATAAATTTGTTTATTTTTCAGTTGCAGAATCTGTTGTTTGGGCTATGGTAATCCTAAGTGTCAATGGAAGCCAAGAATCCATGAAGAACGCTGGAAGTTTAATAACTTGGGAGGAAAATAGAAATAAGTAATAATAGAGTAGAGTAGAGAAAGTAGAGTAGAAGAATAGACTAGACTAGACTAGACTAGATTAGAATATAATAGAATAGAATAGAAAATATAGAATAGAATAGAATAGAATAGAATAGAATAGAATAGAATAGAATAGAATAGAATAGAAAATATGGAATGGAATGGAATGGAATAGAACTGAATAGAATAGAATAGAAAATATGGAATGGAATGGAATAGAACAGAACAGAACAGGAATAAAATAGAATAGAATAGAAGATATGGAATGGAATGGAATGGAATAGAATAGAATAGAATAGAATAGAATAGAATAGAATAGAATAGAATAGAAAATATGGAATGGAATGGAATAGAATATATGGACCAGACCGGACCGGACCGGAACAGAACAGAATAGAACATATGGAATGGAATGAAATAAAATGGAATGGAATAAAATAAAATGGAACAGAATGGAACAGAACAACAGAACAGAACAACAGAACAGAAGAGAACAGGTATCATCCACGCAAATAACAAGAGATTTTTTTTTTTTTTTTACACAACTGTTGAGAAGGTGTTTTGGGCTCTGGACTACAGTGCAGACTCTTCTCTGGCAACTGTTTGTCTGAAATGGTGTAGAGATTCCTGCTTGAGCAGGGGGTTGGACTAGAAGACCTCCCAGGTCCCCCTTCCCGTTCTGTTCTTCTGTGACTCCTGAGGAGAGATATCTGGTGGACTCGTCCTTAAGCCTTTTTGCAAAGGACCTGCTTTCTGGCAGCTGAAGGCAGGCCTCGCCCTTCCCGCCCCATGGGCTGAAGAGATGAATGGAGGCTTATCTCGGCTGCACACGCAACCTTTGCTGTCCCCTGGCCTGACCTCCTTTTGCACTGGTTTTTTATGAAAACATTCATCTTTCAAGCGTTTCCCTCCATGGCCCCAGGAAAGTAGATCTTTCAATGCCGGACTTGTGTGGTTGCACAAACTCCGAGCTGGAAAGTACCTGCAGGCGTTTCCCCCCCCCACCTCTGGATGTGAGGATCTCTCCCCCCCACCCCCCCCAGCCACTTAAAGGCAATTGGGAAGATGATGGCAAGGAATTGTTCACGGAAAGACCCGACTTTCTGCCCGTTAAAAAAAAAATTGCATTAGGGCAGTTGAAGGGGGTCCGAGATCTTTTAAGGGTGGGGGAAAGAGGGCAAGGCAACAGCTCACTCTCAGGTCAGCTGTGTCCTTAAGAGATAGGCAAAGTAATAGAATAATAATAATGAATAATAATAATAATAATAATAATAATAATAATAATAATAATAATAATAATAATAATAATAATAATAATAGACAAAATGCCAAGTCCAGTCTGAATATCTGGCTGACAATGATCCATCATCATCATCATCATCATCATCATCATCATCATCATCATCATCATCAAGTTGGAGGGGACCTTGGAGGTCATCTGGTCCAACCCCCTGCTCAGGCAGGAAACCCTACACCATTTCGGACAAATGGCTGTCCAGTCTCTTCTTAAAAACTTCCAGTGTTGGAGCATTCACTGCTTCTGGAGGCAGGTTGTTCCACAGATTAAATGTTCTGATGGCATTGGGGGAAAACTGTCTTTATATCTAGTTGTTTATGTCCAGGATGTGAGGGGTCTGTACATATTTTCTCAGCCCTCTTTCTGGCTCATGCAGTATACAGGTCCTCAATGGAAGGCAGGCTGGCTGCAGTTGTTTTTTTTTTTCTGCAGTTCTAACTAGTCATTTATAGCATTAGATTTAGCGGTGACATCTGAATTTAATTTGACCATCTAGCTTCCAGTGACTACTGGGAAACCAAAGAAAGATGAGTGTGATTTAGCTGCTTTTACACATGGAGGTTCCCTACGTGATGCGTAATGCTAGCAAGTAGCTACATCTCCCTTTATGATTAGTATTCTTTATTAATTACGGTTGTAATTACAGACTACCCACCTCAGCGTCTGTTGCTGGAGGCACCCGCTCAGCTGCGGTGATGGGAGGAATGGCTTCCCTCGTTGCTACCTTGGCAAAGACATCTTTTATTTCTTGTTTTATAAAACATACTGCGAAGGATACGGTGGAGGGTTGTTGAGTTTCAAAGTTGTTTATCTCTTCATGCAATTTGTTTTTTCATGCCCAGTTTGCATAGGGAGGCAAGGGTCCAAATACTTGTGTTTTCTTGAGTCTAAGGCCAATAAAATAAGATATTTTTTTTTTTTAAAAAAAACAATCTACCTTCCTTAACATTAGGGCTGGCTGCTGGAAAAGAACCACATGGAGGTTGATGGCTTTTTGATTAGAATCTGTGAACGATGTCTGGAAGAATTTACCCCTTAGCTGGAAGTCCCATAAATCATTCAAGAAACATATGGAAAAAAATAATCATTGCTACTGGAATAATTGAAGCTGTGTTGGGTTCTCCATTGTTCTGGCAAAGCATCGCTGGAAAGAGAGTACTCAAGAGAAGGAATTATGAAAAGGTTTTTGTGCAGGATCCAAGCCAGCTTCTGGAGAACGTGAAGAGGACCCCACAAAGCTCCATAAGAAGGCCATTTGGTTCTCTCCTATTGAGGTTTATCTCCAAGAGATACATTTTCTTTGAATGTGGAAGCTCTATCCTGGCTCACTGAGGATCTCACTTTATAAATGGAGGGTCCCTGGTGCTCTCTAAGCTTGGTTGTTTTCTTGCAGATGTTTCATGACCCAAACTAGGTTAACATTGTCAGTGCTAGCAAAACTAGCATTGATGATATTACCTAGTTTGGGTCATGAAACATCTTCAAGAAAACAGGACTAGCACTGATGACGTTACCAAGTTTGGGTAATGAAACATCTGCAAGAAAACAGCCCAGCTCAGAGAGCCCCAAGGACCCCTCATATTCTCCTTTATTGGAACTTCATACTTCTTGAGAAAATTAAACTTTCCAGGAGTTGAGAACAAGATTGTTGCAAGGATGAAAGAAGAAAGATGGAGATGACAAAGGCACAGTTCCCACTTCTACTCTCTCTTGAAGGGATGGGATCTAAGAGTACTTGATAATTACTACTGGGATCAGTGCTAACAATTTGGCCAAGAAGCTAAATCAGGGGCCTTCAAACTTGGCCCTTTTATGACTTGTGGACTTCAACTCCCAGAACTCCTCAGCCAGCCTCCATTTTGTTTGTTAGATTTAAGACAGGAGTCTTCAAATTTGGTCCTTTTGTGACTTGTAGACTTCAACTCCCAGAATTCCTCAGCCAGCCTCCATTTTGTTTGTTAGATTTAAGACAGGGGTCTTCAAACTTGGTCCTTTTATGACTTGTGGACTTCAACTCCCAGAATTCCTCAGCCAGCCTCCATTTTGTTTGTTAGATTTAAGACAGGGGTTTTCAAACTTGGTCCTTTTGTGACTTGTGGACTTCAACTCCCAGAATTCCTCAGCCAGCCTCCATTTTGTTTGTTAGATTTAAGACAGGGGTTTTCAAACTTGGTCCTTTTGTGACTTGTGGACTTCAACTCCCAGAATTCCTCAGCCAGCGTGCATCTTCTCATACAACCCAATGCTATAAAGTCCATTGCTAGCTGGGGAATTCTGGGAGAGACAGAGAGAAAAAGAGAAAGAGAGAAAGAGAGAGAGAGAGAGAGAGAGAGAGAGAGAGAGAGAGAGAGAGGGAAGGAAAAGAAAGGAAAGGAAAGAAAGGGATGGGAAAGGAAAGGAAAGGAAGGGACGGGAAAGGAAAGAAAGGGATGGGAAAGGAAAGAAAGGGATGGGAAAGGAAAGGAAAGGAAAGGAAAAGAAAGAAAAGAAAAAAGAAGGGAAGGATTTAAATCAGGGTTCTCAACCTTGGCAACTTTAAGACTTGTGGACTTCAACTCCCAGAATTCCTCAGCCAGCAAAGCTGGCTGAGGAATTCTGGGAGTTGAAGTCCACAAGTCTTAAAGTTGCCAAGGTTGAGAACCCCTGATTTAAATGGATGAAGAAGGCGAGGGGAAAAAAAATCGGAAGAAAATATTAGTAACATCTCTGGAAGAAAGCCAAGCATCTTTTTTCCTCATAGCAATGCTATTATGAAATACGCCTCAAAAGTTACTTACCTCCAACCACCACCTTTACGCTCTTGTAGGACAAGTACTCCTCCTATGCCTTGAAAAAAAGAAAAGGTTTAATAAAAACCATTGTTTCTGAGCTCAGAACTAGATCAACCTTGGTCTCTAGGAGTCTCTCTCTGTGTTTATACATGTGTGATATTTGCAAGGGGGAGAGGAACTCTCAGATATAGACAGCCTTATCTCTTTAGATGATCTGGAGCACCTTTCTAAGTCCCTGAACATTCCTGGGTCACTGAGTGCAGTAGAAGAACATCTTCAGATGCAGAACATCTCCAGCTCTTCAAAGAGGCACTATTTGTTCCTGGCCCATAAAGGCTGAAAGATGACCTACATTGGGGGGGTTGAAGAAACCAAAAACCCGGTGCAGACCAGTTTAGCCTTGGTATTACCGTCCCAGTGTTGTCAAGCTTGTTTGAGTCTTGTTTGACCAGATCCAGACATTACTTTGAAGAGGAAGCAGTTGAGTAACAGAATAAAAAATGACCGAGTTGGAAGGGAACTTGGAGGTCTTCTAGTCTAACCCCCTCCTTGCTCAAGCAGGAGACCCTATACCCTTTCAGACAAGTGGCTGTCCAATCTCCTCTTAAAAACCTCCAGTGCTGGAGCACCCACAACTTCTGGAGGCACGTTGTTCCAGGGATTAATTGTTCTCCCTGTCAGGAAATTTCTCCTTAATTCTAGGTTGCTTCTCTCTGAAACTCTGAAAACAAAGTCTGAGGAAATGTGTCTGTTTCTAAACAAAGCGTTATGCTTCCAGATTTTCAAAATCTGGTTCTACTTAATCACACAATCTCAGTGACAATCAGTGCAGAAGTTTCTTTAGTGAGAAAAGGTTATTTTTCTAATTATTGATTATGATAACTGAATAGCAACAACAACAGCAACAGAGCTGGAGGTCTCCTAGTCCAACCCCCTGCATAAACAGGAGACCCTTTACCATTCCAGACAAGTGGCTGTCCAGTCTAATCTTCAAAGCCTCCAGTGATGGAGCATCCACAACTTCTGAAAGCAAGCCGTTCCACCGGTTAATTCTTCTCACTGTCAGGAAATCCTTAGTTCCAGGTTGCTTCTCTCCTTGATGAGTTTCCATCTGCTGCTTCTTGGTCGTGCCATCAGATGCTTTGGAGGCCAATTCCTTTTCTTCTTTGTGGCAGCCCCTGAGATATTGGAACACTCCTACAAGCACATTCATTTTTTTTTTTTGCTTTTTTATTTTTTAAAGTAGCTCAATCAGAAGGTCACTTTGCAAAATCTGGAAAAAAGAGACGAGCAATAAAGAGGAGCTATGTTGGGAAGCCATAATGTTGATAGACCATCAAGAACAGGGGTCTTCAAACTTAGCCCTTTTATGACTTGTGGACTTCAACTCCCAGAATTCCTCAGTCAGCGTGCCTGGCTGAGGAATTCTGGGAGTTGAAGTCCGCAAGTCATGAAGGGGCCATAGTTTCCCCCATGCTGGCTGAGGAATTCTGGGAGTTGAAGTCCGCAAGTCATGAAGGGGCCATTGTTCCCCCATGCTGGCTGAGGAATTCTGGGAATTGAAGTCTGCAAGTCATAAAGGGGCCATTGTTCCCCCATGCTGGCTCAGGAATTCTGGGAGTTGAATTCACAAGTCATAAAAGGGCCAGGTTTGAAGACCCCTGGTCTAGAAGCTAAACTGTATGATGAACAATTGAAGGAACTGGGTATGTCTAGCTTAAGAAAGAGAAAGACTAGGGGTGATATGATAGTTGTCTTCTAGTACATGAGGGGTTATTACAGAGAAGAGAGTGTTCAATCTATTCTCCAAAGGACCTGAAGGCAGGACAAGAATTAATGGATGGAAATTAATTAAGGAGAAAAGCAATCTAGAACTAAGGAGACATTTCCTGACAGTGAGAACAATTAATCAGTAGAACAGGCTACCTCCAGAAGCTGTGGCTGGTCCATCACTGGTGGTTTCTAAGAAGAGACTGGAGATTGTGTGGAATGGTGTAAGGCAGTGGTTCTCAACCTGTGGGTCGGGACCCCATTTGGGGTTGAACGACCATTTCACGGGGGTCGCCAAACAACGCAGTCCGCCATTTTTTCCCCCTTTTCCTTAGCTGTGCTACTCCCTTTTATTCTATTGAAAGCCAATAGAATAGACTCTCTTGAATAGAGTCTAATTCTATTGGCTTTCAAAAGCCAATAGGCATTGTCCAGGCTGTCTCTGCCCTGCTGAGCCCACCAAAAGTCCCATTCTGCAAACGGTGCTGCACCAGTTGAGTAGTCCTCGACTTACGACCGGTTGAGTAGTCCTCGACTTACGATCGGTTGGGGGTCGCGGCATTAAAAAGGTTGAGAACCACTGGTATAGGGTCTCTTGCTCAAGTACATTACATTAGAAGATCTCTAAGGTCCCGTCCAACTCTGTTATTCTGTTTATATGAATCTAGCATAAATCTCCATCTTAAATATGGAGTATGTAATGAATTGCTCTAGATAAGTCTCCATCTGCCCTTTGGAACATATTCCCCCCCCCCCCCAAGGGAGATTAGCTCTGGCCCTATCATCCTTCTGGAAATTCCTTAAAATATTCTTTTCTCCAGCAGGCTTAGGAATCCCATGTTAATGAGGATCCCTAAAATGCTTGCACTGTATGTGAGAATTTGGTGCTTTCTCTTGTAATCTTATTTACATTCTGTTAATGGATTTAATTGTTAGAGTTAAAGATTTTAAGATTTGTTTTTTTAATCACGTACACTGTCCAGAGTTTTATTAGTAAGATGGGTGGCTTTATGAATTCAATGCAAATGTTGTGGTTCCGACAGATGAAACTCTTCAAAGAACTTTGAGGCATTGTTTGCCTGAAAGAATCTTTATTTGAGAAGCATAGCATCGGCACTAACACAGCCGAAGCCAAAAACTGGATTCCCCTTCCCTGAGCACGTAGTATCAAAGCACAATTCCCTCCTCCAATTAACAGTCATAAATCACATTCTCCAATTAGTTTGAAATGCAGGCTTTCCCTCCAGTTCTCCAGCCGGCCAATTCTTATCATCTCTTATTTCAATAACCTTGATTCACACCTAGTCCAGTATTGTTATGTCTAGCTAAACTCTCATGCACATTCCTCCCCCCAGCATCATCTAACTCTAATTCTAAGAATAAAACATAAGAAGAAAACGGCTGCATCTCCATCTGTTGTCAAAGCAAAAACATCCGATGTTAGCAGCATTGACAGCAAATAGTCCCTGACTTATGACCACAACTGAGCCCAAAATTTCTGTTGCAAAGCAAGACAATTGTTAAAGTGGCTTTTGCCCCCATTTTAAGACCTTTCTTGCCACCGTTGTTACGTGAATCACTGCAGTTGTTAAGCTAGTAACACAGTTGTTAAGTGAATCTGGTTTCCCTGTGACCCCCGGTACAGGGAGACCGTCATAAATACGAGTCAGTGTCTGAATTTTGATCGCGTGGCCGCTAGGATGCTGCAATGCTCGTAAATGTGAAAAATGATGACCAGTCACTTTTTTTCAGTGAGGTAACTCTGAATAATCACTTAAGTCGAGGACTACATGTAATAAATAAATAAATAAATAAATGAACACATTCCTGGAGACTTTGCCCTCATATTTTTAAAATTCCATGGAGAAATTAACCTTTCATTTTATTCTTTGGAATCATTCCTTTCCAACGCACTTCCCACAAAAATATTTTTGGAATTTTACCTCCTGTATAAACAAGCTTAAAAGGCGAATAAAACCTTAGGGGGGAAAAAACGTGGCTCAGTTTGCAAAGTATGCAGATACACACATACTCATTATGCTACCTTTTTTTCAGGATAAGAAAACGTGAAGGACCAGGGAGAAGAATAAGAAATACTAAACCGACACAATGAAGAGGTAAGAAAAAGAAAAGGAAACTGAGGTAAAGCTGCTGTAGTCCAACACCACTCATTAGCTTCATGTTTTTCTCTCCTTGTAAATCATTCTTTATTCTGCCACGTCCACACCTTGCAGTTGTCTGCTACCTTTTGTTCCTTAACCTTCTCTTAACCTCTGTTTTGCAGGCTCTCAAAAATGCCACCCACCCTCACCTTTATCAGTCTTCCCCTCCTTTTATTCACTCAGCCACTCTACCTTCACACCTTTGTTTTGTAATTCAATCCTCACTCCTTCTCTCTGTTTGACCAAACCCCCTCGGTGCAATTATTTTGTACAGTTGCCTAGCTTTTGCAGTTGGCTGACCTTTATTTAATCCCCCCCTCTCTTTCTGGATTCCAACTCTTCCCATCTAGCCACAGACGTTCTCTCTCTCTCTCTCTCTCCCTCTCTCCTCTCTTTCCTCTCTCACTCCCCTCCCCCTCTCTCCCCTCTCCCTCTCTCTCCCCCTCTCCCCTCCCTCTCCCTCTCCCTCTCCCTTTCCTCTCTCCCTCTCTCCCCTCTCCCTCTCTCTCTCCTCTCTTTCCCTCTCTCTCTCCTCTCTCCTCTCTCTCTCCCTCTCTCTCCTCTCTCCTCTCTCTCCCTCTCTCTCCCCCTCTCCCCTCCCTCTCCCTCTCCCTCTCCCTTTCCTCTCTCCCTCTCTCCCCTCTCCCTCTCTCTCTCCTCTCTTTCCCTCTCTCTCTCCTTTCTCTCCCTTCTCTCCCCTCTCTCCCTCCCTTCCCCTCTCTCTCCCTCTCTCTCTCCTCTCTCCTCTCTCTCCCTTCTCTCCCCTCTCTCCCTCCCTCCCCTCTCTCCCTCTCTCCCTTCCTCTCTCTCTCCTCTCTCCTCTCTCTCCCCCTCTCCCCTCCCTCTCCTCTCCCTTTCCTCTCTCCCTCTCTCTCTCCTCTCTTTCCCTCTCTCTCTCCTCTCTCCTCTCTCTCTCCCTCTCTCTCCTCTCTCCTCTCTCCTCTCTCTCCCCCTCTCCCCTCCCTCTCCCTCTCCCTTTCCTCTCTCCCTCTCTCCCTATCTATCTATCTATCTATCTATCTATCTATCTATCTATCTATCTATCTATCTATCTATCTTCCCTTTTACAACCCTGTAATCCCTCAATTCGGGATAGAGTCGGATGGATGGTCACACGATCACAATTGCTAACCAGCATGTATTCATGACATCGCAATGTTCCAGGTTCGTGTGAGTGCCATTTTGCAACCTCTCCAACAATCAAAATCAATGGGGGAGGAAGTCAATGTGATTCACTCAACAACTGCAATGATTGACTTAACTAACCAGCGTGGCAAAAAAACACCATCAAATCAGGTGCAACTCACTTGTCTGCCCCTACCTGAAAGGCAGGTGATGTACTTCTGCCACTCTTTGTGCTTTGATCAGGTTGAACATCTGTGTCCAGGAAAGCTGGGATTCTACGCTGCGTAGGTGTAGCCAAGCCATGGAGGGCTGCCAGCTCTTTAATCTGCCCTACAGCAGGGAGGTGGGAGGTGGGTGAGGACCAAGGGGTGGCATTTATATGGCGGCCTTACTCCACCCTTTGGTGTAAACAGAGGGGAGTTGACTGACAGGTGGCTGAGAGAGAGAGAGAGAGAGAGAGGGAGGGAGGGAGGGAGGGAGAGAGGGAGAGAGAGAGAGAGAGAGAGAGAGAGAGAGAGAGAGAGAGAGAGAGAGAGAGAGAGAGAGAGAAAGAGAGAACGTTGGTAGAAGCTAGATTAACCTCACCATGCATGTCTGTAGAGGTTCTCAGTCATCCAGGCCATGGTTGTCCCAAAGGTCCTTTTTTTCCAAGAGACAACTGGACTTCCTTTGTTATCATTGGTCTACCAATTTTGGGGAACGATGGACCTCTCTGAGATAAAATGTGTTAATTCTTGCATATTTTGATTAGATGAATTAGAAAATGGGGTGATAAAGATGCTGGCTGGCTCAAGCGTTCAAGATTATTTCGGAATAAATATTGTGAAGGGTGCCCGGTCCCCAAAGCCTGATTGTTTCCCTTGCATATATACTTTTGTGCTTTTGCATTGGGTCCTGCCGTTCTGCTGGGGGGGAGGAGGGGGGGCACACTTGCTTTCGCTTGGGATAACTGTGGATTGGCTGGATTTCAAATGGACATTGTGTCTTTGGGGGGAGGAGGCATATTGCTGGTTTAAGGGGGGGGGAATTCAGATGTTGGCTTAATGTCATGGTTCCGACAGATGAAACTCTTCAAAGAACTTCGAGGCATTGTTTACCTTAAAGAATCTTTATCTGAGAAGCATAACATCGGCACTTACATAGTAGAAGCCAAAATCTGAATTCCCCTCCCCTGAGCACGTAGTATCAAGCACAATTCCCTCCTCTAATTAACGGTCATAAATCACATTCTCCAGTTAGCTTGAAATGCAGGCTTTCCCTCCAGTTCTCCAGCCTGCCAATTCTTATCACCTCTTATTTCAATAACCTTGGTTCACACACTAGCTAAGGTATTGTTGTGTCTAACTAAACTCCCATGCAGATTCCTCCTCCTCTCCCCCAGCATCATCTAATTCTAACTCTAATTCTAAGAGTAAAACATAAGGAGGAAAATGGCTGCATCTCCATCTGTTGTCAAAGCAAAAACATCCGATGTTAGCAGCGTTGACAACACCGTTTGAGTGGGATTTTCCCCAGATCTTGCCTTGACTTCCCTACTGTCACTAGCCCCTAATAAAAGTTTCCTTTTGAGACAATGCTGGTTTTCAAGAGTTCTGCTTTCTTGGGTGGTTAGCTAAGGTGGGTCCTTACAGAGTGAGAATTCACTAAAATCTGTGCCATAACAAATCTGTTAAATGTTAATATTCTCTAAACCATTTTTTGCCATTCTAATTTTACTCATATAACACGATCAATATGCATGATGTTTTACAGAGCAACACAATCAACCCTAATCTTAATTTTAAGGACAAAACAAGCTACTATGCTTGATTTGTTTTGGTCCAGGTTCCAAAAAAGATAACCATGGTAAACCTTTGCAGCAAAGCCAAAGAATCTTATAATATCTTAATCAGTAGTAGAGTTACTATTTTATAAATGTTTCTGAATGACAGACCACTAAAACTTAACGCATTTATCACAATATAAGCTTTTAGATCAGGGTCAATGGCCTGTGGTGGTCCATAAGAGAATATGTGATAATACTTTTTAAAATATCACAGGCTCTTTACTGATGCTGCTGTAAAAGCAGACCCCAACTGTTTGGGTGCCAGGGACCGATTCCGTAGAGAGAGATTTTTCCGTGGAACGGAGGAGGGTACAGTTTTGCACACTGCCTGCATCCCATGCATGTTTCCTGCCTGAGCAAGGGTTGGATTAGATGACCTCCAAGGTCCCTTCCAACTTTTTATTATTATTATTATTATTATTATTATTATTATTATGGATCATCGCACAGTCAGCCAGATGTTCAGACTGGATTTGGCATTTTGTCTACCTATTGAGTCCTTACCCAGGACCTGGGATAGGCAGATGTGGATGTTTGATGGTATTACAGATATCGTCGCAGGATGGAAGCAGTTCCTAATAAGGCCGCCTTTTGCAATTGACTAAGAGCGAATTTGTCAATGCCAATGGTGTTCAAGTGGTGCTCCAGTTGTTTTGGGATTGCACCAAGGAGCCTATCACTATTGGTACTACCCTTGCTTGCTTTTGCCACAGTCTTTCTATTTCTATTTGTAGGTCTTTGTATTTTGTTATCTTCTCCAGTTCTTTCTCTTCTATTCTGCTATCTCCAGGCACTGCCACGTCCACTATCCAGACTTTTTTGTCTTTCTTATCGACAATTGTTAAGTCTGGGGTGTTATGTTGCAGGTGCTTGTCTGTTTGAATTCTGAAGTCCCAGAGCAGTTTAATTTTATCATTTTCTATGACTTTCTCTATTTTATGATCCCACCAGTTTTTGCTTACAGGCAAATGATATTTTTTGCAGATCTTCCAATGCACCATTGTTGCTACTTTGTCATGCCGCTGCTTGTAATCAGTCTGTGCAATCTTCTTGCAACAGCTTACCAAGTGGTCCACTGTTTCTTCAGCTTCTTTGCATAGGCGGCACTTACTGTCTGTTGCTGTCTTCTCAATTTTGACTTTGTATGCATTTGTCCTTAAGGCTTGGTCTTGTGCAGCCAGAATTAGTCCCTCGGTCTCTTTCTTCAATTTTCCTGCTCTTAGCCATTGCCAGGTTTTATTATTATCTGCTTTCCCAGCTATTTTTTTCATGTATTGGCCATGTAGTGCTTTGTCTTCCCATGCCTCTATTCTGTTCTTCATTTGGTCTTTCTTGTAGGCCAGTTTGGTCTCTCCAGTAGTTAGTAAGCCTTCCTGATATACTAATTTCAGTGCATCTTCATCATTGTTCTTCAGATATTCTTCCAAAGCCATTTTTTCTTCTTCAACCATCTGATGTACTTGTAGCATTCCACGCCCACCTATTTGCCTTGGTAGATAAAGTCTATCAATGTCACTGCGTGGATGAAGGGCATGATTCATTGTCATTATTTTTCTGGTCTGCCTATCCATTGCTTTTAGTTCTGCTTGAGTCCAGTCCACTATTCCAGCTGTGTACCTAATGACTGGGATTGCCCAGGTGTTGATTGCCTTTATGGTATTTCCTCCATTGAGTTTGGATTTTAAGATCTTCTTCACTCTCTTGATGTATTCACCTCTAATCTTTTTCTTGACTTCAGTGTGCTTGATGTTGTCAGCTTGAAGGATACCCAAGTATTTGTAGTACTCTTCCTCATCCAGACTCTTAATGTTATTTTCGTGGGGCATCTTGATTCCTTCAGTTTTCACTATTTTTCCTTGTTTGATAGTAAGTGTGGCACATTTGTCCAAGCCAAACTCCATTACAATATCTTGGCTATATATACGGACAGTGTTGAGCAGCGATTCTATTTCAGATGATGTTTTTCCATACAGCTTCAGATCATCCATATAAAGGAGGTGGGATAGTCTGGCAGATGTTTTTGATGTTTGATAGCCATGTCCTGAGTTATTCAGTATTGTTGACAGAGGAAACAGTGCAATAACAAATAGTAATGGTGATAATGAATCTCCTTGAAATATTCCTCTCTTGATATTAACCTCTCCCAGCCTCTCACCATTGATCTGCAACTGTGTCTTCCATTGTGCCATCGATCTTTGCACAAATTTTCTGATGTTTCTACTGACTCCTGTTATTTCTAGGCACTTTATTATCCAATCATGTGGCAGAGAGTCAAATGCCTTTTTGTAGTCAATCCATGCCACATTCAGGTTGGTCTTCCTTCTCTTGCAGTTTTCCAAGATCATTTTGTCTATTAGGAGTTGATCTTTTGTTCCTCTGCTATTGGGGCGGTTTCCTTTCTGCTCAGGTGGAAAGAGATTGTTTTCAACTAGATGCTGTTGTACTGCATCAGCTACCACACCAGTTAGTAATTTGAAAGTTGTTGGTAAGCAGGTAATTGGCCTGTAGTTACCTGGTGTTGCCCCTTTTGCTGGATTTTTCATTATTAGGTAGGTTTTCCCAGTTGTTAGCCACTTTTCAATTTCTCCTCCTTGTAGTATATTGTTGAACTGCTTGGCAATGAGTGGGTGTATAACAGTTAGATGTTTCAACCAAAACCCATGCAGTTCATCTTCACCTGGTGCTGACCAATTTTTGATTTTCTTTGCTCTTTTTTCTACCATTTTTGTTGTTATTACTAGTTCTTTCATTTCAACTTCTGTTTTATTTGCATCCACCTCTTTTAACCAAGCCGCATCCTTGTTGTATTTCTTTGGGTTATCCCATATCTGCTTCTAGAACTGCACTGTTTCTTCCTTGTCAGGTACTGACTGATTCCTTGCAGTTTCTCCATTGATGGATTGGTAGAAACGTTTCTGATTGGATTGAAATTGGAGGTTCTGCCTATAGTTTGCAATTCGAGCTTCATATCTACTGATTTTCCTGGCTATAGCTGTTATTTGTTGCTTTATTATTTCCAGTGCTTCCTTGATCTTCCTTGTTTCTAAGTGGTATTTCTTGATTAGGTATTCTTTGGTCTTCTTGTTCTTCAGCTTCTTTTCTTTCATCTGTTCTAGCTTGCTTGCATGTGATCTTAACTTGCTGATCTTATTTTCTAGTCTAACCTTCCATTTTTCTGGTGCACTGTTTGTTTGTTTTTCTTTTTTGTTGATTTTGCATCCCAGGTATTCTGTTATAACTGCAGCTGTGCTGTACATTAGTTGGTTATTATTATGGATCATCGCATAGTCAGCCAGATGTTCAGACTGGATTTGGCATTTTGTCTACCTATCGAGTCCTTACCCAGGACCTGGGATAGGCAGATGTGGATGTTTGATGGTATTACAGATATCGTCACAGGATGAAAGCAGTTCCTAGTAAGGCCGCCTTTTGCAATTGACTAATAGCAAATTTGTCAATGCCAATGATGGTGTTCAAGTGGTGCTCCAGTTCTTTTGGGATTGCACCCAAGGCACCTATTACTATTGTTACTACCCTTGCTTGCCTTTGCCACAGTCTTTCTATTTGTATTTGTAGGTCTTTGTATTTTGTTATCTTCTCCAGTTCTTTCTCATCTGTTCTGCTGTCTCCAGATGAGAAAGAATTGGAGAAGATAGCAAACATGATGATGATGATGATAATGATGATGATGATGATGATCATTATTATCATGATCATTATCATCATGATCATGATCATTATTATCATGATCGTGATCATTATCATTATTATGTGCAGATGGGACTTCGCTGGTTTGCATGGCTCCAGTTTCTGGTGCGCCGTGGACCAATAAATAAAGGGAAAGTGATGTTATTGACATCAATAAAAAGATAAATTTATAACGATTGGTGTGGCACCATTCTCATTGCTCTATCACATTTTGCAGAAAAGTTATGGAACATAATCGCACATTCCCCCCTCGTAATTCTGAATTATTTTGATGCAGTTTCGACCTGAAGCCGTATCTTTGAAACTGGAGCCAATGAATACTCAGGACTTAATTTCCCTTTATTCATGACCCAATTCTGGTAAAATGAAGCTACTTTAATTTCCGAGGCTTTCTCCTTGTAGATGCTTCTTGGATGAGCAGCGAAAGGTCTTCAAGGAAAAACCAAGTCCAGTTGCCTTTTGAAAAAGCAGCTTTGGGACAACTCCCAGTTAAGTTAACGTTCATTTGCCTTTTGATCTGGCCTGGCTAATCTTGTCCCGGTCTTAAAAGCTAACAGCCAAAAGGAAAAGAGTCTGTAACGTCTCAGAATTTCACCATTGGGTGTGTGAGTCAGTGAGACAGACGCTCAAGGACTGCCACCTCACAGGAACGTGACTGGACATGAGTGTCATGCACTGGCAGGTCCTCACTAGCTTCAGAAGATGACTTACCTGCAGTTTGCTTAAGGATGCCATCCCAGGCTGGGACTGGAAAGGTAGGTTAGTGATGCAACAGACACAGGTGTATTCCTGGGGTGTAAACACTAGGATTTGCATAAACTGGAGCATCTTTCTTCTGAAGACTTCCCTGGCATTGAAAAAATAAAAATAAAGAAGAAGAAGAAGAAGAAAGGAAAGAAGCTTTGGCCTCACCTGACATATTAATTACACTTTGCAAGATCTTTGGGTGATAAAAGACACCCCCAGTGCAGACATGTCAAAAGGAAATTGCTCTGTTGTAACCTTGCCTTCTGTTTGTGAAGCATGCCCTCAAATATATATTAATTTATAAGTTTTATTGGTTTTTAAAACATAAATCACATAATAGTCGGTTAACGGTGTGTTTGCTTAGTTTACATTTGTAAGGAAAGATTGTTAACCATTGATTCCTATAATTCGTAATCCACATATTCAAACAAATGTCTCTTTTTCTCTTAAATATTCTCTCTGGTGGGTCCCGTCATCTATATTCTTAATTTTCATTTAAATATTTTCAATATGTTTGGCTGAATCAGAGAGTTTTCCCGTCTATTTTTCCCCAACCAATTATACAATTTATTCCACATTTCATAATAATCTGTTTCACTCTTATCCTTGAGTTCTAATTGATCAAAATAAAAAAGACAGCGATATAAAGGAAAAAAACAATGGGAAAATAGGGCAGGAAAAAGGGGGAAAAGAAAGGAGAAAAGAAAGAGAAAGAAAAAAAAAGCATTAACTTCCGACTCCTTTTGGTGCAGTAGAATAAAGTAATAATACAACCCCTTCGACTTTTTACTTTTACATAATAATATACACTAACCACATATATAACAGTAAACCTAAGTAATCAGCAAAAGCCCAAATCGAAGTTTCATTTTTTTTCCACCTCGGTTGCTGGAATTGGGTATGTCTAGTTTAATGAAGAGAAAGAGGAGGGGGGACATGAATGCAGTGTTCCAATATCGCAGGGGCTGCCCCAAAGAAGAGGGAGTCAAGCTATTCTCCAAAGCACCTGAAGGCAGGACAAAAAGCAATGGATGGAAAATAACCAAAGAGAGAAGCAACCTAGAAATAAGGAGAAATTTCCTGACAGTTAGAACAATTGATCAGTGGAACTGCCTGCCTTCAGAAGCTGGGAAAATGTCTTTCAAAGCAGAAGAGACTCCAAGAGAACTCAGAGACGCTTTTCCAAAAGGCAACCGCGCTTTCCTGGTTTTTTATCTTTGAAAATGATTCACTTTTCATCCAAGAAGCTTCTTGGATGGTCTTCAGGAACTTTTCCAAAGAGTGTCAAAGTGGGAGCCAGTCTAATTTCCTCAGGGCTGAGTTTCAAAGGGGAAGGAAGCCACCACAGAGAAGGCCCTCCTTCTGGGTCCCGCCAGGTGTATGTCCTTAGGAGAGGTGACGCACAATCTTCTGTAATCTTGAAACGATCTTGCAAGCCTGCATGTGGTGACCTGCTGTTAGCCTTGATAGACAAACCAGGTTCAAAAAGAGATATCATAAGAAATACTGGAACTATACTTCATTTAGGCCCAAGTGCATTTTTTCCAAAAGGCAACTGGTCCATAGAATAGAATAGAATAGAATAGAATAGAATAGAATAGAATAGAATAGAATAGAATAGAATAGGAACAGGAATAGGAATAGGAATAGAATGGAATGGAATGGAATGGAATAGAATAGAATAGGAACAGGAATAGGAATAGGGAATAGAATGGAATGGAATAGAATAGAATAGGAATAGAATAGGAATAGGAATAGAATGGAATAGAATAGAATAGAATAGGAATAGAATAGAATAGAATAGAATAGAATAGAATATTAATATGAAACAGAAGGGAATAGAATAGAATAGAATAGAATAGAATAGAATAGAATAGAATAGAATAGAATAGAATAGAATAGAATAGAATAGAATAGAGCTGGAAGGGACCTTGGAGGTCTTCTAATCCAGCCCCCTGCTCAAGCAGGAGAACCTATACCATCTCAGACAGATGATTGTCTAGTCTCTTCTTAAAAATCTCCAGAGATGGAACGTCCACAATTTCTGGTGGCAAGCTGCTCCACTGGTTGATTGTCCTCACTGTTAGGAAGTTTCTCCTTAATTCCAAGCTGCTTCTCTCTTTGATCAGTTTCCAACAGTTGTTTCTCGTCCTTCCCTCTAGTGCTTTGGTGAACAACCTGGCCCCCTCTGCCTTGTGGCAGCCCCTCAGATACTAGAACACCGCTATCATATCTCCCCTATTTCTTCTTTTCTTTAGACTAGCCCAGGGGTAGGCAACCTTGGCTCTTTTATGACTCGTGGACTTCAACTCCCAGAATTCCTGAGCCAGCCATGCTGGCTCAGGAATTCTGGGAGTTGAAGTCCACGAGTCATAAAAGAGCCAAGGTTGCTTATCCCTGGACTAGCCAAACCCAAGTCCCGCAGCCATTCTTCATATGTTTTAGTCTCCAGGCCTTTGATCGTTTTAGTTTTTTTTGAAAATGTTTCGCTACTCATCCAAGAAGCTTCTTCAGTTCTAACTGCTGTTAGAACTGAAGCAAAACATTTTCAAATAAAAACAAACAAATATAAAAGCCCAGTTGCCTTTTAGAACAGCACCTTTGGATGGTGGCTGAGCATGGTTGGCTCAGGAAGTTTGGGAGTTGAAGTCACAGGTGGTAACGTTGCTATTGTTGTCCCACCCTTGCCGTACCTCGGACAATCACTCTGTCCCAGGAAAAGATGCAGCCACTTTCAAGAGTCTCAGAGACATACTCCATGACCATCTCCACAGTTTACCAAGGCCACAGTTGGAATGCTGCATCCAGTTTTGGTCACCATGATGTAAAAAAGATGCTGAGACTCTAGAAAGAGTACAGAGAAGAGCAACAAAGATGATCAGGGGACTGGAGGCTAAAATATACAAGGAACGGTTGCTGGAATTGGGGATGTCTAGTTTAATGAAGAGAAGGACGAGGGGGGACATGATAGCAGCCTTCCAGTATCTCAGGGGCTGCACCAAAGAAGAGGGAGTCAAGCTGTTCTCCAAAGCGCCTGAAGGCAGGACAAGAAGCAACGGGTGGAAACAGACCAAAGAGAGAAGCAATCTAGAACTACGGAGAAATTTCCTGACAGAACAATTAACCAGTGGAACAACCTGTCTCCAGAAGCGGTGAATGCACCAACACTGGAAGTTTTTAAGAAGAGACTGGACAGCCATTTGTCCGAAATGGTATAAGGTTTCCTGCCTGAGCAGGGGGTTGAACTCGATGACCTCCAAGGTCCCTTCCAACTTTATTATTATTATTGTTGTTGTTGTTGTTGTTGTTGTTGTTGTTCTTCTTCTTCTTCTTCTTCTTCTTCTTCTTATTATTATTATTATTATTATTATTATTATTATTATTATTATTATTATTATTATTATTATTATCCTTTGCTTTCATGTCCAAAGTGCTTCACAGCTTTACCATAGATAAAATATGTACAGGTGGTCCTCAAGTTACAACAGTTCATTGAGTGACAAGTCACAATGGCCCTAAAAAAAGGGACATGCCAATTTTTCACCGTTACAACCTTCGCAAGCATCCCCATGATTCTGTGATCAAAATTCAGATGCTTGGCAACTGGTTCAGATTTATGACGGTCACAGTGTCCCGGGGTCATGTGATCCCCTTTTGGGACCACCTGACAAGCAGACCCAATAGGGGAAGCCAGATTGGGTTACTAACTTATCAACTTAACAATTGTGTCAAGAAAAGTCGTAAAATGGAGCAAGACCCACTTAACCAATGTCTCACTGAGCAACAGATTTTTTTTTTGGCTCAACTATGGTCGTAAGTTGAGGACTACCCATACTGTATATCACATGTGGATTGGTGGACCGAGATGAAGGCCACACATCTCACAACATTGAAATCGGTTACAATTTAAATGATTTAGACAGGTATTAGTCCTGCTTTAATTCTGGAAAATCCATCTAAGATTGGACTGAATTATTCGTTACTTTGAATAACTTTGAAACCCAAATGAATTCCACTAAACTGGGTGGTGGTGCAGTGCCTCGAATATAAGTAGATAAAGAAATGATGTTTTAGTAATTCCAGCCCAACAGGTTTATTGTCGAAAAGAGTAGGAGTTATATCAAACTAATTGATCTACAAACTGTTACCTAAAGCCTAAACTTTGTAACCATGTTAATTAACTCATGTTGTCCCTCTGGGCAGATATCTTAATATTATTTAGTAAGGCACACATAAAGCCTTTCTTAATCAAAGTCTGCTCAAAAAAAAAAAAGGATTAATTTTGCAACTCGTAGAGCATTGCTTTGTAGAAGGTATATTGCTATTAGTAACTTCACTAAGGAAACCCTTTGTTTTGAGGACATTATCTTACAGAAATCAGGGGCAAAATTCATAACAGCTTGTATTTCCAGAATTAGTATGAAAATTGGAATGTAATGAACCTTCAGGACTGACACTGGTGAATTTTATGATACTCTTGCCTGTTCACATCTGAGTTTGGTAGTAAATCAGAACGGATACTTTACCTTTCACTCAACTTCACAATTAGACTAGGGGGCAGAAGAATCACAAACGTGGATGTGATAGATCAGGGGGTATCAAATTCGCAGCATCACGTGACGTATCGCGACTTATTTTCCATTGCCGGCAATGGGGTGGGCGCGGTTTCGCCATGACGCATCTGGCTGGTGGGCCTGGCAGTTTGACACTCCTATGATAGATTATAAATGATTAGATTATAGATGTCAGATTAGAATTTAGAGGGAAGACAATGAAACCACTAGCAAAACAGTTGATTGTTTGTTATTGGGGAAAGTATTCAGGATATCTTTTATTCCTTCCTTCCTTCCTTCCTTCCTTCCTTCCTTCCTTCCTTCCTTCCTTCCTTCCTTCCTTCCTTCCTTCCTCTTCCTGTCCTCTCCCCTTTCTCTCCTCCTTCCTTCCTTCCTTCCTCTCTCCCTTCCTCCCTCCCTCCCTCCCTCCCTCCCTCTTTCTTTCTTTCTTTCTTTCTTTCTTTCTTTCTTTCTTTCTTTCTTTCTTTCTTTCTTTCTTTCTTTTCTTTTAGAAACCACCTGTCATCCTCACAGAGGGATTTATACACTCCCAAGGGTTTAAATTTAAATTCAAGGTTTCATTCGCCTGATTTGTTTGAATTAACAGATACGTGGCACCAGGTTTAATGGCCTTGAAGCTGAGTAGCTATGGTAGGAACCAGACCTTCCTCCTTGCTAACCTGTCCTTAGCCCTGACACAGACTTCTTTTGCAGTTTCCAGTTACTGTACATCAGGGGTCTTCAAACTCTTCACAAAGATTGCTCATTGACCCCCCCAAACATTTATTTTATGAAAATAGTTTAATAAATACTATCTTAAGGAATAAGACTACAAATAATAATGACAACCCCCAGTGAGCCCCAGACTTAATAATTGTTGATAAGAAAGATTAAAAAAAGAAAGTCTAGATAGTACTACACTTGGAGACAGCAGAAGGGAAGAGAAAGAACTGGAGAAGATAACCAATAATAATAATAGTAGTACTAAAGTTGGAAGGGACCTTGGAGGTCATCTAGTCCAACCCCCTGCTCAGGCAGGAAACCCTACAACATTTCGGACAAATGGCTGTCCAGTCTCTTCTTAAAAACTTCCAGTGTTGGAGCATTTACTGCTTCTGGAGGCAGGCTGTTCCACTGGTTAATTGTTCTCACTGTCAGGAAGTTTCTCCTTAGTTCTGGGTTGCTTCTCTCCTTGATTAGTTTCCACCCGTTGCTTCTTGTCCTGCCTTCAGTTGCTTTGGAAAATAGCTTGATTCCCTCTTCTTTATGGCAGCCCCTGAGATATTGGAATACTGCTATCATGTCCCCCCTTGTCCTTCTTTTTGTCAAACTAGACATACCGAATTCTAGCAACCGTTCCTTATATAAAGGAACCAAATATAAAGACCTACAAATAGAAATAGAAAGACTGTGGCAAAAGAAAGCAAAGGCAGTAGCCTTATGGTAACAAAAACTCTGTTTCCTTAAAATGAATTCATTTCCATAAATTGAGAGATGACTCATAAAAAAGAGCCGGTTTGGTCTAGTGGTGAAAGCAGCAGACACAAAACCAGGAGACTGTGAGTTCTAGTCCCACTTTAGGCATGAAAACCAGCTGGGTGACGCTGGGCCAAACACCAGGAGCTGGTGAGTTCTAGTGTCACCTTAAGTTTGAAAGTTGTCTGGCTGGCTTTGGGCCAATCACTAGGAGTCTGTATGTTTTAATCCTGACTAAGCTGGATGATGTTGGGCCAATCACCAGGAGATGGTGAGTTCTAGCGTCACCTTAAATTTGAAAGCTGGCTGGGTGACTTTGGGCCAATCAGTCTCTCTCAGCAAAACCTACCTCACAGGACTGTTGTTGCAGGGAATCTAGGAGGAGGAAGGAGTATTAGGTACATTCACCCGCTTGAGTTATTTATAAAAATAATAAAGGCGGGATAAAAATAAAAGAACAACAAAAACCATGTTGGGAAACTTCCAATGCACTGATTAAAATACAATTTGATTTCAGCACTGGAGGGTTTTTAAAATATATTCTCAGTTACTGAGATATTCATTTCAATGGGCACCACACCATGGCCAAAATAATGACATAAGAAATAAAATATAGGGAGAAGAAACATAGAGCTTCAGATGAGCAGGTGCAAAAAGTTTGTGACTCTGGAACTATTGGCAAAAAAACTCCAAGAAATAAAGGTCCACCACATCATTCAGTGTCAAGTTGAGCATTAAGAAGAATTTACAGAACGATCCATGGCCTAGGCCAGGGGTAGGCAACCCTCGCTCTTTTATGACTGGTGGACTTCAACTCCCAGAATTCCTCAGCCAGCATGGCTCAGCTTGGAAACCTCTCCCTTTCCCCTCATCAGGGCTGGCTCAGGAATTCTGGGAGTTGAAATCTACAAGTCATAAAGCGGCCTAGGGCAGGGATAGGCAACTTTGGCTCTTTTATGACTCGTGGACTTCAACTCCCAGAATTCCTGAGCCAGCATGGCTCAGCTTGGAAACTCTCCCTTTCCCCTCAGCATGGCTGCCTCAGGAATTCTGGAAGTCCACAAGTCATAAAAGAGCCAAGGTTGCCCACCCCTGGTCTAGGAGGCTCACCGCTTAGAACAGGAGGACTAAGGACAGGGGTAGGCAACCTTGGCCCCTTCATGACTTGTGGACTTCAACTCCCAGAATTCCTGGGCCAGCATGGCTCAGCATGGAAACCTCTCCCTTTCCCCTCAGCATGGCTGGCTCGGGAATTCTGGGAGTTGAAGTCCACGAGTCATAAAAGAGCCAAGGTTGCCTACCCCTGGTCTAGGAGGCTCACCGCTTAGAACAGGAGGACTAAGGACAGGGGTAGGCAACCTTGGCCCCTTCATGACTTGTGGACTTCAACTCCCAGAATTCCTGGGCCAGCATGGCTCAGCATGGAAACCTCTCCCTTTCCCCTCAGCATGGCTGGCTCGGGAATTCTGGGAGTTGAAGTCCACCAGTCATAAAAGAGCCAAGGTTGCCTGCCCCTGGGCTAGTCCAGTGTTTCTCAACCTTGACAGGTTTAAGATAGATTGACTTCAACCCCCAGAATTCTCCTTGCTGGATGGGGAATTCTGGGAGTTGAAGTCCACTTATGATTGAAGATCACCTAGCACTGGCCTAGAAGATAAAGTCCCACTTTTGGGCATCTTACAACATAATTACAGCCCTCTGTTTTGTTTCCAAAGATGGAGTAAAACCGGTCTTTTAGGTGGAAGGCATGAATATTTATGAACAAATAATGAAGAAAAGTTTTCTGATCTCTTAATTTGACCCCACTCACTTTGGTAGGATTTACTTTTGCCTAAACGTGTTTTGGATTATATCTCGGTCCTACGGATGAAAGAAAGAGTGTGACTTTCAAGCTGGTGATTGTGTTGCATTCATCCAACGGCATCATGTCCTCCTACCTATCTTTCAGTTGTATCTATTATCTGCCTGCTTAACATTGTTAATTAATACTTGTAAAGCTCTTGAAGATCCAAAGCTGTGTAAGTATTAAAACTCGTTATCTGTCTGCTGTATCTCTTCACCTATTTAGCTATCTGCCACTTCTATCTGCTGGCTTGAGCAGCAACACAATGCTCGTAACAGTGTGTTCTAATCTATACCACGATTTAAGGCACTTTACAAACATTAACTAATTAATCTAGTTGCAAGCAACTCGCTGGGTAGACCTGTAGTTCTTTTATGGAGGGAACTTCTGCTATACAGGTAGTCCTTAACTTACGATCACAACTAAGCCGGGGATTTATGTAGCTAAGTGAAACATTTGTGAAGTGAGTTTTCTCCCATTTTTTACGATCTTTCTTTCTCCACTTGTCAAGTTAGCAACACAGTCATTAAGCGAAGCTGGCTCCCTTCCCCCCCGCTTGACTTTGCTTTGTCAGGAGTTCGCAAAAGGGGATCACGTGACCCCGGGGACCCTGCGACCGTCATAAATGTGAGTCAGTTCCCCAGCTGTCTGAATTTTGATCAAGGGGACACTGCGATGGTCACAAGCTCGAAAAAACTGGTCACAGGGGCCACTTTTTCCAGTGCTGCTGTAGCTTTGAACGTTCACTAAAGGAACGGTGGTAAAGCGAGGACGACTTTTACAGGCAGCGCTCGACTCAACAACCGTTCGTTTAGTGAAGGTTCGAAGCTGCTGAAAGAAAGTGACGTATGACCGTTTTCCACACTTACGACCGTCGCAGCATTCCCCACGGCCACGTGATCGAAATTCAGACAGCTGGGCCACCGGTTCGCATTAATGACGGTCGCGGCGTCCCTGGGGAGGTGGGGTGTCACATGATCTGCTTTTGCAACCTCCTGACGAAGTAAAGACAAGGAGAGGAAGCTGGGTTCACTTAACGACCGCGTTACTAACTTGACAAGTGAAGCAAGCAAGGTCGTAAGATGAAGCTAACCGCTGTCTCACTTCGCGACGGATATTTGGAGCTGCGTTGTGTGTCCGTGCTTCGAAGACTTCCTGTACATCATGGTGACTTCTCCAGCTTTTAGAAGCTGAGCCCCAGCTGGGTTGGCCTTTGATACGGGTCGTCTGCGTAAGAGGTGAACGCTGGGTGCTTTTCCGAGTAATTTGCTTTTTTTTCTAGGTGAAAAGTTATTTATTCAGCCTGTTTCTTTAGAAGGTGTTTCTTCAGCTCGGCGTTGGAAGAGAGAACATGTTGTTAGTTGCTCAGTCAAGTGGCTCGGCATGAATCTCCAGGTACGTGTAAGCACTTGTTTCTCCACCCCCCCTCCTCACCTGTCCTGCTCACCTGGTCCTGGCAGAGTTTTGCCAAGACTTTTTTCTTGCCTGCTCCCCCCTCATCTACAACGCGGAATGGGCATAATTGTATATGGAAAGTGTTTCTCTGAATGTACGAACAGTTGTCAATCTGCCCGAGAGGTCATCAGATTAAGAAGTATCTGCCTGACTGCTACCCCTGGTGAATTACAGGCAGTCCCCCGACTTACGACCAGGACTGAGCCCAATATTTCTGCTGCTAATCGAGACATCTGTTAAGCGGGGTTCGCCCCGTGTTACGACCTTGCTTGCTATGGTTCCCACTGTCAATAACAACGTCCATCTCATTAAGTTAATGAGAATAACAATATTTCACAAATAAATAGAGGTGGTTCTTGGCTTACGGCAGGCGTGTCAAACTCAATTTCATTGAGGGCCGCATCAGCATTGTGGTTGTCCTCGAGGGGCCAGGTGGGTGTGGCCAGGGTGGGCACGGCCTACTGGGTGGGCATGGCTGGAGTGGGTGTAGCCTACTGGGTGGGCGTGGCCATCTCTACATCATTCGCGTCAAAGGTGCCTGTGGGGGCCTGGGCAGGAGTGGGACAGATCTGAGGGTCTCTGGCAGATGGGGGACCAGGGCAAGCGCCAAGGCATGGTCCATTTCTTCATTCCTCACAAAGGGTGACACCTCCCCAATATGCACCCAGGAGGCGGGGCCAACGCAGCAGGGCCAGTCCCTTGCTGTTTCTAGGCGGCCTTGTGGAGCTAAGACTGAATGCGTTTCAGCATAGATGGCCACCACAAAATTGTACATTGACTCCTGGGTGGCCTGGGGCGGGCCCAAGGCAGCGGGGGAAGTTCCATCACTGTTTCCAGGATGGCTTCGCGGGCCACATGAAACCATGTTGCGGGCCGCATCCGGCCCCCGGGCCTTCTGTTTGAAATGTCTGGCTTACGGCCACAACTGAGCAAAACATTTCTGTTGCTAAGTGAAGCATTTGTTAAGGGACTTTTGATCCCCATTTTAGGAGGTTTCTTGCCACGGTCGTTAAACAAATCTGGTTTCCCCATTGACTTAGAAAGTTGCCAAAGGGGATCACGTGACCCCGGGACACCGCAACCGCCATAAATATGAATCAGTTGCCCATAATCACGTCATCATAGGGATACTGCAATGGTCGTAAGTTTGAGAAATGGTCATAAGTCATTTTTTTGCACCATTTTAAGTTCAAACAGTCACTAAATGAACTGTTGTAAGTCAAGGACTACTTGTACAGCCTTTGTTGCTTTTCACCAGTAGTCCTTGACCTACAAGAGTTCATTACCATGGGCCTCTTGGAGGTTTGTGTGCGTCCTCCAGGGACAGCTGTGTAGTGCAAATGGGAGTGGAGCCTTCTTGGAACTGTTGAAAGGATTGTGTTATGGAGCTGGGCTTTCTGCAGGATGTTTTCTGCCCGGTGTCCCTTCACTGTTGGAGACAGGGGCAGGCTGCTGGGGATGAGTTTTTGTTGTCTGCATCTCAAACTGAATGGATGAATGGATTTCCAAAAGGTGCAGTGGCCAAGTGGCCTCAATGACTCTCTAAAAAGATGCAAATGACCAGCTGTCTGCAAGGAATATAAATTCACCTATTTCCTGTTTACAACACAGTCCTTTCAGCAGCTCCAAAAAAGCTCCATACCTATTTGCACTATTCAAATGACCGTGAGCACACAGATAAATCTCCAAGTGGTCTCAATGACTCTCAGAAAGGGTAGTAATGACCAGATGACAGCAAGGAATATAAATCTTTCCAGTCCCCACCATCCAGTCAGAGCCGAAGAAGCTTCTTGGGTGAGAAGCGAAACGTCTTCAAAGAAAAACAAGGCGCAGGCCGTTGGGGATGAGTCTGTGTTGTCTACATCTTAAACCAAAGTGCAAATGGCTCCTGTAGTTTGCAGGAGTATGAATGGATTTCCCAAAATTGCAGTGGCCAAGTGGCCTCAATGTCTCTCAAAAAGGATGCAAATGACCAACTGTCTGCAAGGAGTATAAATCCTTCCATTCCCCACCCTCCAGTCAGAGCTGAAGAAGCTTCTTGGATGAGAAGCGAAACGTCTTCAAAGAAAAACAAGAAAGTCCAGTTGCCTATTGGGAAGATGTCCCAGGCAGACTGGAAGCTGATTCTGAATAATTGATGGGAGGATCTACACAGAAAGGACATCAATCAGAAAAAAAAGCAACCCCTAAGCTTATAGACCAAAAAGCAACATTGTGCCTTAGATGCTTTAGATCAGGCATCTTCAAACTTGGCCCTTTTATGATTTGTGGACTTCAACTCCCAGAATTCCTCAGCCAGCCTCCATTTTGTTTGTTAGATTTAAGACAGGGGTTTTCAAACTTGGCCCTTTTATGATTTGTGGACTTCAACTTCAATTCTGGGAGTTGAAGGCCACAAGTGACAAAAGGGCCAAGTTTGAAGACCCCCAGTCTTAGATGGCAATACTTTTAGGTTACAACTTAAGCACTCTCTCTTTCTCAAGTTAAGTCATGCTGGTAGGGATGGCCAGTTTGGTGGGTTTCACTTGTTTTTGAGTGACTGTACCAGGATTCTTTATGAATTAGACTTGATGGGACTTGTAGTCGGCAATTCCCAGATGTCACCAAGTTGCCTAAGGCTTCTGAAGCGCTTGTGAGAAGATATGCACCGGATTGCATTACAAAGCTGTGATTGTACTATGTATGCAACGAGGTCAGGAAGAGACTGTGCCAAGGCATTTGCACAATCTGCTGCGATTTAATTAAAGCTGACCTTGGATGGGTTTCGTAGGGCAAAGCCAGCTTTTGGGTAGGTTTATCCTGCAATACGTCGCCTGAAGCCAAACAATGTTAGTCGTCTCTACCCTGAGATTCGATGCATGTTTTAAGTAGACCGGAAGTTGGATTAGATACCTGGTAGAAGCCACCACGATACTATATCAGTGACAATATCAATCATCAAGAAATTAACAAGGCTTATGTCTATGGAGATTCTCAGTCATCCAGGTCATGGTTGTCACAAAGGTGCTTTTCCAAGAGGCAACTGAACTTCCTTGTTTTTCTTTGAAGACGTTTCACTTCTCATCCAAGAAGCTTCTTCAGCTCTGACTGGATGGTGGGGAATGGAAGGATTTATATTTATATCCATTTGCAGACTGCTGTTCATGACTGCTGTGGTGAAAGAGGCCATTATGTCAAAACTGAACAGCTGTCCCTTTGAACTTCCCCATGTTATTTTTTATTATTTTGAATATCTGATGTGATTCTGATATCATTAGCATTTGTACTGTCCTCTAGCCAAATTAATAACTGCAGACAATCAATAATTACAGTATTTCCGTTTATACTCTCCAGATGCCATCAGTGTACATTTCCAAAATAAAGTGTGATGTTTCTTTCTTTGGTAAAAAAAAAAAAAAAAAAAAGAGGGAGAAGGATACAGCATCATCTCTCTCCAATCTACAACACAGTCCTTTCAGCAGTTCCAAGAAGGCTCCACACCGGGGGTGGGATTGAAATATGTGAACAACCGGTTCTCTGTATGGATGCCACATCCAGAAGTCCGTTCTGGGCCTGGGCAACAAAAAATTAGCTACTGGCTCTGCTGAACTGGTGCAAACTGGCTGAATCCCACCACTGCTCCACACCCATTTGCACCACTCTCGTGAACTTGAGGACACGGATAAACCTCCAAATGGCCTCAACGGCTCTCTAAAAGAAGGCAAATGACCAGCTGTCTGCAAGGAGTATAAATCCTTCCACTGTCCAGTCTGAGCTGAAGAAGCTTCTGGGATGAGAAGCAAAATGTCTTCAAAGAAAAACCAGTTGCCTCTTGAAAAAGCACCTTTGGGATGACAAGGCTTATGTAATGAAGTGGGTAGGTTTTCTTAGGTATGGGTTAGATTCAGGCCACGCCTGGTTCCTGCTTAGGGCAGTGCTGTGTGACTGGCTAAACCAGGGTTAGGCCAGCTTGGCTCTTTTATGACTCGTGGACTTCAATTCCCAGAATTCCTGAGCCAGCATGGCTCAGCTTGGAAACTCTCCCTTTCCCCTCAGCATGGCTGGCTCAGGAATTCTGGGAGTTGAAGTCCATGAGTCATAAAAGAACCAAGGTTGCCTACCCCGGGCTAAACCATGAGGCTTTAAAAGTGGGCTCCTTGATGCGCTCTGAGCTTGGAAGACATGTCATATCAGGGCCAGGGAACCAAGAACAACACAAGGAGTTACTTCAGAGTAGTTTCTGCCTATAGATTGGAATCTTGCCAGACTAAAGACTAGACCGCAATTTTGCCAAACTAAAGCCAGCAGAAGGTCACAAATGGTGATGTCACATGTAATGGTTGTGTGGGATTTGCCTAATGACAGCAATTGGGATTGCCGGAACTGCTGTCGTAAGTCGGTGCAGACATGGGACATCGTGTTTATAACTGCATTGTTTAGCACAACACCCAGTCCCAATTGACATTGGTAAGTGAGGTTTACAGTACATTACTAGCAATAGCACTTAGACTTACATACCACTTCACAGTGCTTTACAGCCCTCTTTAAGCAGTTTACAGAGTCAGCATGTTGCCCCCAACAATCTGGGTCCTCATTTTACCGACCTCGGAACGATAGAAGGATGAGTCAACCTTGAGCTGGTGAGACTCGAACTGCTGGCAGTGGGCAGAGTCAGCCTGCAAAACTGCATTCTAACCACTGTGCCACCAAGGAAGGAAGGAAGGAAGGAAGGAAGGAAGGAAGGAAGGAAGGAAGGAAGGAAGGAAGGAAGGAAGGAAGGAAGGAAGGAAATAGGGAGGGAGGGAGGGAAAGCACTAGCACTTATTATATATCGCTTCACAGAGCTTTATGGCCCTCTCTAAGCAGTTTATAGAATCAGCCTATTGCCCTCCAACAATCTGGGTCCTCATTTTACTGACCTCGGAAGGATGGACGGCTGAGTCAACCTTGAGCCAGTCAGAATCGAACTGCTGAACTGCCGGCAGCCAGCGGTCAGCAGAACTAGCCCGCAATATTGCATTCTAACCACCGTGCCATCCTGGCTTCCTGGCTCCTTAATTGAACTGGATTAATACCGAAAAATCTCTGCTCTCTAAGAATGAGGCAGGTGGGGAACCTTTGTTTTTTTTTAAAAAAGTTTCAGGTTTCAGTGACTTTGAGAAGGAGACAGAGCAAGGGGATTTGCTGCCTCTTCAAAAGGTTTCCACTTCCTCTTTGCTTGAGCTACTGAAGCCTTTAAAGCAGGTTGCCTCTTTCGTCTCGCCAAGGTGATAGCCCCAAAATCAATTGGTGTGGTAAGACGCTCGCTTCTTCGGGTACCCTGCTCTGTGTCACCTTACCAAGGTGGGGCGTTTGCCGGATGCTTTTCCTCTCGGCTTTGATTCTTTTGTTTTGAAGTGTAAAGGACCAGTTAAGCAGGTTCCGTTCTTCCAGATCTCTCTAGTCAAACAGTCCGCCAGGACCAAATCAATAAAGCCCAGATTCGTAATGGTGTGGGAGAATGACCTTGGGACACGGGAGAAAGAGTCACAGACTACGCAATGAGTCTGAGCGCTGCAAGTGAAAAGAGGCACACGGGAGGGGGGGGTTTCCTTTCCCAGGGGTACCTGTGGGGTAATAAAACATTATGTGCAACACAAAAAGGGGGCATGGCTTTCAGCACTTCATTGTGATCCCCGTCTGGACTTTTTTTTTGATGCTGTTCTCTAGGTTTTTTCAACATCACAAAGAAGGCGGAAGGAAGGAAGGAAGGAAGGAAGGGAAGGAAGGAAGGAAGGAAGAAAGGAAGGAAGGAAGGGAAGGGAGGGAAGGAGGGAGGGAAGAGGAAGGGAGAGAGGAAGGGAGGGAGGGAGGGAGGGAGGGAGGAAGAAAGGAGAGAGAAAGGAAGGAAGGGAGGGAGGGAGGGAGGGAGGGAGAAAGGTAGGTAGGGAGGAGGAAGGAAGGAAGGGAGGGAGGGAGGAGGAAGGAAGGAAGGAAGGAAGGAAGGAAGGAAGGGGGGAGGGAGAAAGGTAGGGAGGGAGGAGGAAGGGAGGGAGGGAGGGAGAAAGGGAGGGAGGGAGGAAGAAGGAAGGGAGGGAGGAGGAAGGAAGGGAGGGAGGGAGAGAGGAAGGGAGGGAGGGAGAGAGGAGGAAGGGAGGGAGGGAAGGAGGAGGAAGGGAGAGAGGAAGGAAGGAAGGAAGGGAGGGAGGGAGGGAGGGAGGGAGGGAGGGAGGGAGGAAGGGCGGGAGGGAGGAGGAAGGGAGAGGAAGGGAGGGAGGGAGAGAGGGATAGAGGGGGGAGGGGGAAGGGAGAGTAGAGTAGAGTAAAGTAGAGTAGAGTATTTTCCTCCAGAACTTGTGGATGCTCCAACACTGGAGATTTGTAAGAAGAGATTGGACAACCATTCGTCCAAAATGGTATAAGGTTTCCTGCTTGAGCAGGAGGTTGGACTAGAAGACCTCTGGGGTCTCTTCCAACTTTATTATTCTCTTATCCTCTTAAAAATTAAAAGTATCTATGAAACGGGCTCTCCAAGACAATTTCATCTCCCCTAAAAACTCTGAGCTTCCTTTATGGATGTGTATGGAGAGTCTCAGTCATCCAGATCATAGTTTCCTCAAAGGTGCTTTTTTTTTTCTAAAGGCAGAAAAAGAAAAAAAAAGCCTTTGGACTTTTTTAAAAACAGGGCTGTTTTTTGAGGAAGAAGAACAAGGCTTTTTTTTTACTTCTCATCCAAGAAGCTTCATCAGTTGCGACACATTGGATTTGTTTGTGGATCTTCTCACAAATTAACGGGCAGAGAAAAGTAAAGTCAAAGTTAAAAACATTAAGTCTTATTTGCGTCAAATTCAATGCCTGGTTATTTTGCTGTATGGACACGTTTTGATCATTGTCTAGCCCAGGGCTTTTCAACCAGTGGTACGGGTACCACCAGTGGTACATTGGCACCTGGCTGGTGGTACGTGACCATCCTAGAAAAGTGGTAGCGGGGGAGGGGAATGAGCTGAACTGGTGGCAGCACCGCACAAGCCTGAGTGAGAGACGGTTGGAGCTGCAGGGCTGTCAGGGCTCAGTGGAAGTGCCAGGATCAGCGCCAGGCTCCAGCTGGAAAGCGGCACTGATCCTGGTGCTTCTGCTGAGCCCTGAAGAAGCGCCGATCAGCTGGAAAGCAGCACTGATTCTGCACTTCTGCTGAGCCCAGAAGAAGCACTGATCAGCTGGAATGTTGCAGCATCTCCAGGGTCTTGTGATTTACATTCAGATGCTTGGCAATGGATT
The DNA here is from genome assembly GCF_016545835.1 of Crotalus tigris. Classification (NCBI taxonomy): domain Eukaryota; kingdom Metazoa; phylum Chordata; class Lepidosauria; order Squamata; family Viperidae; genus Crotalus; species Crotalus tigris. Next base: position 572,845 of record NW_024097085.1, on the reverse strand, counting down.
TATATTTATGACGGTCACAGTGTCCCAGGCTCATGTGAAGTGACCAAAACCTGCTGCAACCACCCATCAGATGGGGGGGGGGAATAAAAACCAAACACCCCCACTCCACCCCTGCTGCCAATCCTCAACAGAAATGCTCACAACAATGAAAACCTCAGACAGGAGGAAGAGCGCCGCCGGGTGGGCAGGCAGGTGTCTTGTTCGGCTGTGGCTTGGGGGACACTTTTTTCAGTGCCATTGTAAATTCGAACAGTCACTAAGCGAACTGTTGTAAGTCGAGGACTACCTGTACTTTATCACTTTTTTCCTTTTTTTTTTGCTAGGCGACTGGTGGTACTCGGATGGTGTCATATCCTAAAAGTGGTACAATGGGTGAAAAGGTTGAAAAGCCCTGGTCTAGCCTACAGTCCTGAAATTGGCTGTTGGACTTCCGTAGATTCTTCAAGTTGAGTCAAGGGATGCTGGGTGTCACTATCAAACTAGCCCCAGATATTATTCAGGGGAAAGATATCTGCATAGTACAGAAACTCAAACAATAATTGCAAAAATAAAGAAAAGCCACTCCAAATTAGAAGCTTTTTGGAAGGAGTTAGGGCCTACTAATTAAATGGTAAATATGGAATTTCCCTACCTATATTAACTCCTGGGTGGTAAGAAAAAAATGCAATAGCATTTCGAGAACAGCTTAATATTTATGATCATGCAAAATTGACATTATGCGGAATTCAAAACGGGAAAAGATAATCAGGGGACTGGAGGCTAAAGCATATAAGGAGCGGTTGCTGGAATTGAGTATGTCTAGTTTAATGAAGAGAAGGACGAGGGGGGACAGGATAGCAGTGTTCCAATATCTCAGGGGCTGCCACAAAGAAGAGGAAGGAGGTCCACCTATTCTCCAAAGCTCCTGAAGGCAGGACAAGAAGCAACGGATGGAAACTAATCAAGGAGAGAAGCAACCTAGAACTAAGGAGAAACTTCCTGACAGTGAGAACAATTAATCAGTCGAACAATCTGCCTCCAGAAGTGGTGAATGCTCCAACACTGGAAGTTTTTAAGAAGAAACTGGACAGCCATTTGTCTGAAATGGTATAGGGTTTCCTGCCTGAGCAGAGGGTTGGACTAGATGACCTCCAAGGTCCCTTCCAACTTTATTATTATTATTATTATTGTTGTTGTTGTCTCATCATCGTCATCGTTGTCATCATCATCATCATTAATATCAAAGCCACCTTTGGGAAGAGCGCTTGGATGGAAGGTGGAGTATACTGGTAGTCATTGATTTACAATGATTTTTTTTAGTGACTATTCAAAGTTACAGCAGCACTAAAAAAAGTGACTTACTCCCAGTTCCCACACTTATGACGGTCAGAGCACACTCACAGTCACATGATCAAAATTTGGGCGCTTGGAAACCAACATGTATTTGTGACGGTTGCAGCGTTCCGGGTTCATGTGATCGCTGTTTGTGACCTCCCCAGTTGGCTGTCGACAAGCCAAGACACTGGGGGAAGCCGGATTTGTTTAACAACCATGTGATTCACTTAACCAATGCAGTGATTCACTTACCAACAGTTGCAGAAAAGATCGCTTCACAACTGCCTTGATTAGCAACACAAGTTCTAGCCCTAATTGTGGGTGTAAGTCAAGGACTATCTGTAAAACTGATTTAATATGTAATAATGATTTCATATATATAAGAAAGAGAGAAAAATGTTTTGTGATCTCTAAGTTTTTGCCCCATCACAAGAAAAGGGGAAGGAAGGAAGGAAAGAAAGAAAGAAAAAAGAAAGAAAGAAAGAAAGGAAGAAAGAAAGAGGGGAGAAAGGGATGGATGGAGGGAGGGATGAAGGAAGGAAGGAAGGAATGAGGGGGAAGAAAGGGAGGGAGGGAGGGAGGGAAGGAGGAAGGAAGAAAGGAAGGAAGGAAGGAAGGAAAGGAGGCAGAAAGGAAGGGATGAAGGGAGGGGGAGGGAGGGATGAAGGAAGGAAGAAAGGGGGGAGAACTGGAGGGAAAGAGGGATGGAGGAGAGATGAAGGGAGGGAAGGAAGGAAATGAGGAATGAAGGGAGGGAGGGGTGAAGGGATGGATGGAGGGAGGGAGGAAAGGAAGGGAGGAAGGAAGGAAAGGAGGGAGGGGATGGAGGGAGGGAAGAAAGGAGGGAGGGAAACAGGGAAAAAGGAAAGAAGGAAGGTCCTTTTTAAAAAATAATTTTAAAAATTGGCAAGGAAACCATTTTGCATATCCTGGGAAAACAACCATCATCTTAGGTAGCCACAGCAACTGGATCAGTCCTGTTGTATAGTGTAAGAAAGATCACCTTGATGGAATTCCCCAGGTGAAAAGGCTGAAACACTAGAGAAGTCCAGGGCAAGGAGAGAACACTTGGAAATGGCTCAGACAGACACCATCTTGATTTATCCTCAGTGAGCCAGGATAGAGCTTCCATAGTCAAAGGCAGTGTATGTCTTGGAGACAAACCACGACTGAAGAGAACTGAATGGTCTTCTTATTAAGCTCCTTGGGATCCATGTTCTTCAGAAGCTGGCTTGGGTCTTGCACAAAAACCTTTTATTTTTTTTATTTTTTTTTTATTTTTAACCAACAAAACAAAACAAAGCAAAACATAACACACATACACACACAGTGTATACTCCTCTCCCTTTTTTTAACAGCGATTACGTAACAGTAATCTTCTATTATTTACATTTCCCCCCTTATTCTTCTTTAGAATATTTGTCCTTATTGTCCCGTTGTTTCTTAGTTACATTTTTCTTCCTTCATATTCTACTTCTTACTAAGAAGAATTCATATTATTATTATTATTATACATTATTATACACATATTTTCATTTTTGACCTTTCCATATTTATTCTCCTCTATTATTTCTAGTCTTCAACCAGTCAACCTTTTCATGATTCCTTCTTTTAGCATGTTGTTGTTGCCCCTCATCCTTCTCTTCATTAAACTAGATGTACCCAATTCCTGCAACCGTTTTTCGTATGTTTTATCCACCAGTCCCCTAATCGCCTTTGTGGCTCTTCTCTGCGCTCTTTCTAGAGTCTCAACATCTTTTTTACATCATGGTGACCAAAACTGGATGCAGTATTCAAAGCGCGGCCTCACCAAGACATTATAAAGTAATATTAACAGTTCACGTGTTTGTTTTCAGAGGAGAAGGATCTATTGATGAAAGGGTGGTGGCAATGAGCGTCTTTTCACTACCGTAAGCAGGAGGTGGTTGAAATAGGCTGGAAAGCCTCTTTTCACTGCACAGCAATATGTCCATTGGATCTGAAGTGTAACGTCTTCAAGGGGAAAAAAAAAAGGCCAGTTGCTTTTTGAAAAAGCACCTTTGGGCCCAACATGGATCTCTTTTCATAGTCCCTAGAAACCAGGCTCAAAACAAAGACATCTTGTCCTTTGTAGCTTCTCCTGAACTTAGACCCTGTTCCTTTAAGAAGGCCTGAAAAATGTAAATACTCTTCTAATTCTTGTTCATTTTCCCCTCCCAATGCCACGATCAAAGTCATATTTACAGTTTTGATTATGTTGAATTGCAAAGCAGGACTCTGGCCCAAGGAAGCTTCTGCTAAAGATGTATTTTATTCAGGTCCGTATTCCCCATATTGTGGCAGTTTTTACATCAGTGTAAAGTCCAGCATGGAGGTGGCTGGATGGAGTCCCTGAAGCGGTAGGCGTGAGCTTCAATGGACTCCAGAAGATGGTAGAGGACAGGAAGGCCTGGAGGAACGTTGTCCATGGGGTCGCGACGGGTCGGATACAACTTTGCAACTAACCACAACAAAAAGTCCAGTATAGGACGTTTTCCTCTATTACTTAATTAAGCTAAAGAAGATATTACACAGTTTCCTCAATGCTGTCACCATAAAAAAAGGGAAGGGAAGGTGGAGGAAAGTCTCCCCTGGAGCAAAATAGTTTGTTGGTGTGAAGACACCTCTTTCTCCTCACACGTTGCCATTCAGCGAGCAAGACAGGAGCGCTTGCAGGCAAAAGAGGCCATGATGATGGATTGGGAATTTTGGATTGTTGTTATTTTCAAATTCCAGCCAGGTGTTTCTGAGTAACTTTTCATAAATCTTCCTGGATGAAAAGCTCTGAGGAGAGGGGTGTGGGGAGGAATAACTTCATCAAGGTAAAGTCATTTACCAAGATTTACTGCACCAAGGAGCTGCTTTTTTTGTTTTTTTTGGGGTGGCCTTTGGAAGTTTTGCTTCTTCTTCTTGAATTTAAACCAGAATCTCCCTAGACTAGTGTTTCTCAACCTTGACAATTTTAAGGCATGTGGACTTCAACTCCCAGAATTCCACAGCCAGCATTGCTGGCTGTGGAATTCTGGGAGTTGAAGTCCACATGCCTTAAAATTGTCAAGGTTGAGAAACACTGCGCCTAGCCTTGGCCCTGATTTAGTTTTATAGGCTTAGGCCACACAAGACTTTCAATCTCAATGGCGATTGCTAGCTTGGGGCTTAGAATATCATATGAACCCATCCAATGGTGTCTCATTCCAAAAATCACAGTTAAGTCTACCATGGTTTGAACCTAAGCAAAAATATTCTCTGGTTCTAAATTGTTCCTTGTCCTGGAGATCTCAGGTGGTGGAAATCCAAAGTAAGAAAAAAAAAAAGTGGATTATTGTTAAGCTTGTTTAATGAAGAGCTGTCAACCATTTTGAAGATTAAAGTGACACGTTTCCCCCCCCCATCATTTTGATTCCTTGTTCAAAAGAAAAATGGTGACATCATTGCCATAAGTTTATGCTTCCCTCAGAAGGGAGTTTCCGTGGGTCTTTTTTGTAATGTTTCACCAAAGAATATTAAATTCATGTACATTATTGTCCCAAGGACTGTCTGGAAACCTGTCAAAAAAATCATAGATGACTTGTCAAGGAAACGACGATCGATTTAGCGGCAAAAAATATTCTCCTCAGAATCTCTCTTTGAAATCTCTCTTTCCTGTGTTATTCTCCCCCCTGCCCCCCAATCCCCATCCCTATATTTCACTGTGTACAGGTAGTCTCTGACTTAAAACAGTCCATTTAGTGACCCTTTGAAATTATAACTGAAATTATAACCATTTTTCACACTTCTAATCCTTGCAGAACTCCCCCCCCCCATTGCCAAGTGATCAGAATTCGGACGCTTGGCAACTGGTTCATATTTACGACGGTTGCAGTGTCCCGGGGTCACGTGATCCCCTTTTGCGACCTTCTGACGTGCAAAGTCAATGGGGAAGCCAGACTCACTTAACAACCGGTTTACTCATTTATTAACTGAAGCGATTCACTTAACCTCTGTGGCAAGACAGGTCGTAAAATGGGGCAAAACCTGCCTAACAACTGTCTCGCTTAGCCAGGGGAGTTTCGGCCTCAATGGGTGGTCGTAAGCTGAGGGCTGCCTGTGTTGTGTGAAACCACATTTGTGTGTCTGTGTGTGTGTGTGTGTAATCTGCCAGAGAAGGATAGCTTCTTCCCCTGCTATTGAAATGAAAGCTATGATTCCACTGGAGGAAAAACAACATTGCGCAGACATAGAATTCGGTTTTGTTTATATTAATTTTAAAAAGAAACATCCTTCAGTGAAAGAATGACACCGTCTTACTTGCCCTAAAACCTCAAAAAGAGGATAAAATCTACCTGCTCTCCAGAACTGAGTTGCCTACAAAGAACTAGGATGACCTTATTATGTCCTATTGACAGGTGTAATTGGCAGTGTCACTCTCCATAGGATGATGAGGTGAAGGAGGTGGAGTACAAGAAGGAAAGCAAAAGTTGAATTGTTGAACATTTACCTCTCTTCCTTTTTTCTTTTTTTTTAAACTCAAAATTTTAATTAGTTGATCCCAATGTAACATAAAATACAAGAATATAAGAGAAAATAATGTGAAAATAAGGGGGGGAAGGGAAGAGAAAAATGTAGGGCAGTAGAATAACATAATGGCATCAAACCTCATCTTTTTATAATCATGTAAACTAGCCACTTCTATAACAACAAACCTATCTAACTGGCAAAATCGAAAATCATTTTTTCATTTTTTTTCCATCTCAAGGACAAAGTCCAGAAGCGGTTTCCAAGTGGAAACAAAAGTAATTGTATTTTTTTTCTTTGATCAAAGCACTTTATCCATCTCTTCTAACCCCATCAATTTTTGCAGTCATTCATCCATTGTGGAAAACAAATTGTCCTTTCAATTTTGGGCATAAAGTAATCTTGCCGATGTCAATATATATAACATATATATATAATTTTTTTCCCCAAATCTTTTCCCATTAAACCTGAAAGAAAAGTCTCTGGCTTTATCTTTATATTCACTTTAAGAATCTTCTGTATTCAGATGTGAATCCTACTCCAATATTTCCTAGCTTTGTGACATGTCCACTATAAATGATAAAAGGTCCCTTCCTTACATTTGCATTTCCAACATTCATTTGAGATACCTTTATACATTTTTGACAACTTGTCCAGTGTTAAATACCAACAATACATCAACTTATAAAAATGTTCTTTTGGCTCTCCTCCCATTCACCACAATGGTCTATCATCACTGACTAGTCTAGAGAAAAGAAGAAACAGGGGCAACATGATAGCAGCATTCCAGTATTTGAGGGGCTGCCATAAAGAAGAGGGGGGGGGGTTCAAATTATTCCCCAAAGCACCAGAGGGAAAGATGAGAAACAATGGTTGGAAATTGACGAAAGAGAGAAACAACCTGTAATTAAAGAGAAACTTCCTGACAGTGAGGACAATTAATCAGTGGAACATCTTGCCTTCAAATGATGTGGGTGCTCCATCACTGGAGACTTTAAGAAGAGACTGAAATGGCATAGGTTCTCCTGCTTGAGCAGGGGGTTGGACTAAAAGACCTTCAAGGTCCATTCAAGGTCTATTCTATTCTATTCTATTCTATTCTATTCTATTCTATTCTATTCTATTCTATTCTATTCTATTCTATTCTATCCCATCCCATTTATTCTATTCTATTCTATTCTATTCTATTCTATTCTATTCTATTCTATTCTATTCTATTCTATTCTATTCTATTCTATTCTATTCTATTCCATTCCATTCCATCCCATCCCATTTATTCTATTCTATTCTGTTCTGTTCTGTTCTGTTCTGTTCCATTCCATTCCATTTCCTATCTTCTATTCTATTCTATTCTGTTCTGTTCCGTTCCGTTCCGTTCCGTTCCATTCCACTCCACTCCACTCCACTCCTCCATTCCATTCCATTCCATTCCATTCCATTCTATTTCCTATCTTCTATTCTATTCTATTCTATTCTATTCTATTCTATTCTATTCTATTCTATTCTATTCTATTCTATTCTATTCTATTCTATTCTATCCCTGCCTCATCCAAGCAATTTAAGCCCCCAAGCCATATTAGAGAAGGCAAGATCTAATTGGACCAAAGTCTCCACCACTTCCTTACTTCTAATTTGCCACAATAAGGTTGTCTGTGGAGAGGTCAGTAGCCAGTGGTCATCTTGGCCTGCAAATCTGAGTAACTGTCAACAGTGAGGGAACAAGGAGTCCACTTGCGTCATGGTGGGAACAGCTAAATGAATGCCAGTAATTGATGTGGTGACAGCCGTGTCCTTCAGGAGTCAAGAGGAGGGCCGAAGCAATGAAAGATGTGGTGCCAGGATGCAAACAAGGCTGTGCTCCAGCAGAACGAAAGAAGGAGAAAGGATAGTAAGCAGAATTGCTCACTGCTCTTTTTACATAGAGCAGTGAGAGAACTCTTTGGTGAGGATTCAAATGCTATTCCAAAATTCTTCATTTGGAAATATATAACACCTAATCTTCCCTTACCTTAACAAAGATAATTAGAAAAGGAAAAGAAAAAGAAAGAATACAGGTAGTCCTCAATTTATGAGGATTGCAATGAATCAACCATGGCAAGAAAGGTCATAAAATTGACCGTGTGCTTGCTTCACAATGGACATCCTGTTCTCTTTTGAAGTCAAGAACCACTAGCAACTTGCAATGGTAGAATAGAATAGAATAGAATAGAATAGAATATATGGATGGGAATTGAAAGGAATGGAATAAATAGAATAGAATAGAACACAATAGACTAGAATAGAATAGAATATATATTAGCCACTTTAAATCCCTCCAATCCATACATGAAGCAAACTGACCCCCACCATGAAGATGAGCTCGACCACGAACGCGAAGCCAAACAACAGCAATGCAGCTCACCAGCTCAAATCCCCTGCAACTCAGACTAACCTGAGCACAACAAAGCCCCCACCCAAACAGAATACTCCCCCATTCAATCAGAGCACAGCCAACCCCCCATCCAATCAGAGCACAGCCAAGCCCCTAACCAATCAGAACACACCTCCACCCAATCAGAACACAGCCAAGCTCCCACCCAATCAGTTCATACTCCCACTGGCAGTTAAAAGGAAGAAACAGCTACACTCACATATTGCTCCTAGAAGCACAAAGCTGAAAACACCAGCCTGAAGATGATGAATGGGACTTCGTTGAAACGTCACCAAGACACTTCCAATTTGACGTGGGAGAAAACCCGAATAACCAAAGACCTACATACAAACACCCGCGAAAACCTCAGAAAACACACACACACACAAACACACACAACACACCCACACACACACACACATACATATATAGAGAGATAAGTTTTACAATTCAGTCATTTGGCAAAGCACCTCCCCAACCCTGGGTTACAATTCATTTGGGAGCAGGTTGAAGGTCTCACCCAGGGTTTAAGACCAGGGGTGTCCAACTATAGCCACTTTAAGATTTGTGGACTTCGAGTCCCAGAATTCCCCAGGCAGCCATGCTGGCTAGGGAATTCTGGGAGTTGAAGTCCACACAGCTTAAAGTGGCAAAGGATAGACATTCCAGGTATAAATTGAAGATCTTCCCACAGTTTCAGCCTAAAGATAAAGCCTGCAAGTACACATAGCGATGGCATAAGATGGAACATGTCTCCTCCAATTCCCAGAATAATTCCTGAAGATCTCCAGCCAAAAATCTAACTGGAGCGGGTTACGCAGCCTAACTATAATCGGGCAGCTGAGCCAACTGGAATTTCTTCACCTTTTATGCATGGCAGGGGTTTGTTTGACTTCAGGTAATAATTGCCTTCTCATTTCATCACGTTGAAATGCCCTTGTTTTATCATGAAGTGCCTGTAAGGAATAAATAAATAAATAACAGCGATCATCAAAAGCCGGGAGAAAGAGTGTGAAACAAACATATTCAAAATTAATTTTCCCCGTATTGTTTCTACGTCCAGGATAAACTTGGTAGGGGAAAAAACAATCTTCTCATTTACGGGTGTTTGGTTAGGACAGGGGTAGGCAACCTTGGCTCTTTTATGACTCGTGGACTTCAACTCCCAGAATTCCTGAGCCAGCCATGCTGAGGGGAAAGGGAGAGGTTTCCATGCTGAGCCATGCTGGCTCAGGAATTCTGGGAGTTGAAGTCCTCCAATCGTCAAGTGGCCAAGGATGAGAAACACTAAGTCTAGACCAGGGGTAGGCAACCTTGGCTCTTTTATGACTCGTGGACTTCAACTCCCAGAGTTCCTGAGCCAGCCATGCTGAGGGGAAAGGGAGAGGTTTCCATGCTGAGCCATGCTGGCTGAGGAATTCTGGGAGTTGAAGTTCACAAGTCACAAAAGGGCCAAGGTTGCCTACCCCTGGGTTAGGAGAAGGCAGTCCTGCTGGATCCACCTGCGTGAAGGCAATGCAAAAATCTCTCCCTTTTTGCACCCTGATTAACAATCATGATGAATTATGTTTTAATTAATGGCCTGATTTACAAAGCAACTCTGTCTGTGAGAGATTAATCAAGCAGGGAGGCTTTGGAAGGCAAGCAGAAGGCAGCAGGGCAGGGCCCAAATACTTGAAGAGTGCACACTCCCCAAATTGTCAAAACAAATGGTTCAAACCTGGTAATTAATTACAAGTGGATTTGGGTTCTCTCCAATCAGGAATATGGGCAGGTTTTCCAGCTGTTTCAGGGAGAAGAAATTCAGCCGAGGATCGAATCTAATTGGAGGGCTACATTTGTTACCGTCATCCTTTGATGTGGTTTGGATAAGATCAAGGGGTGGGACTTCAGAAATAAACCCCACCTTTCCTCTCCTGCCCCTCCCCTTCCTTCTTCTGGCCAACTTTTCTTCCCGTCCAACAAAAACGATCTCAGCTTCCTTTGACCAAAGCCCAAGTTCACAGGACGTTCAACCAAAATCAACGGTTGGTGTGGCTATCCCTGGATTTAGCCATCATAGTTTTCCTGCCATTTTGAGCAAGGGATTGGGTCTAGAGTAGCCTGATCGTAATGTCTCCCCAACCGATCAGTCGAGAACATGTGTGGAAGCACTGCAGCTCACCTCCTTCTTCTACCTGGAGTCTCCTGTTCCTATCTTCAAGATTTTATCTTTGATCTATATCTGTCTAACTGTCTGCCTGCCTATCTTCCTTCCTTCCTTCCTTCCTTCCTTCCTTCCATCCTCTGTCCTCTATCATTTATGATGTATAATCTCTCTCTCTCTCCTATCATCTATCTTCACTTTCATCTATCATCCATCTATCCATGTAGCCATCATCTATCATGTATAATCTCTCTCCTAACATCTATCTACTTTCATCTATCATCCATCCATCCATCCATCCATCCATCCATCCATCCATTCTCTATCATCTATCATGTATAATCTCTCTCCTATCATCTATCTACTCTTTCATCTATCATCCATCCATTCATTCATTCATCTATCCATCCATCCTCTACTATCTATAATATCTCTCACCTGTCATCTAACTACTCTTTCATCTATCATCCATCCAACCATCAATCCATCCATCCTCTATCATGTATAATCTCTCTCTCCTATCATCTACCTACTCTTTCATCCATCCATCCATCCATCCATCCGTCCATCCGTCCATCCATTATCTCTCATCTCTCTCTCCTCTTTCATCTATTTCTCATCTATCCATCCATTCATCCATCTTTATTTATATAATTGCCCATCTTAATATATGATTCTGGTTAGCTCACGAACAATGAACGAATGATATAAAAACATGAAAGCAATGTAGCAATTGAGGAACAATAAAAACAATACAACACCTGCATAATAACTATATAACAAAATGCTTAACCGAGGGAGTCACATCGATCCATAACAATGAATACAGCTCTAAAGAATCTCTACCACGCCCCTCAATATGCACATCCTTTAGCAAAATCATGTTTTCAGGACCCTGTGAAAAGCCAGAAGAGTCAGGGGCCAATCAGATCTATTGGAGGGGCCAGGACAGAAAAAGCCTTGTTTTGGGGCTCTCCCAGATGAATCTCTCTAGCTCAGTGATGGCGAACCTTTTAGAGACCGAGTGTCCAAACTGCAACCCAAAACCCACTTATTTATCGCCGGGTGCCAGGTGGGCGTGGCCCACTGGGTGGGCGTGGCTGTGGTGGTCATGGCAGATTGGTTGGATGTGGCCAAGGTGGGCGTGATCACCTCGATGTTGCTCGTGGGGAGGGACACCTGTGGGGCTGGGCAGGGTTGGGGGAGAACCAGAGGGTCTCTGGCAGGTGGGGCGGTGGGCAGGAGGCTCATTCTGCAGGGTAAGGCGAGGCAGGGGGGGTGCCATTGTCACAGGGAAAGGTGAGGCAGGGGCCGGGGCAGTTGCTGCCTGATACCATCAGCCCCTGCACACAGAGGCCAGCAAGCAGATGGGTGCTAGGATGCATCTGGCCATGTGGGACCTCGGTGAATTAGCGGGCGGCTGGTTGAAGAGGGACGGTTGCATCTCCGCGACATGGCGCGCGTGCCCACAGAGAGGGCTCTGAGTGCCGCCTCTGACACGCGTGCCATAGGTTTGCCACCACTGCTCTAGCTGATGGAACCTAGAACATGTCCCTCTTGCTGGACATGAGGGTAGATTAATTTATTGTATTTATATCTTGCGTTTCTGGATCCCTATCTCCCTCAAAGAGGGTCTAGATATGAATGGAGAGAGGTGGCCCTTCAAATTTTACTTCCTCCTTTGGAACAAAATAGATTCTTTTCCAGGTTGATGCAGCAGCACCCTTGCAACCCTAGAAATTAATTGACTCAAAGTAACCTCGTGCTAGCACCCATAGAAGAGAATTTTTGTAGCTAAGGGCTGATGTCAACGCTGCAAATATTGTATATTCTTGCTTTTGACAATATGCAGAATTGTCTGGTAAATATGGGGTTAATAGAGAGCAGAAGGGGCGTTGGGGGTAAAGCCTGGGAAAGAAAGAGGAAGAAAACATTTGACCTTCACACTAATTGGATAATGTGAGATATGAAGGCTAATTTAGGGAGGGAACATGCTGATAATTTAACTGCTCACAGGAAGAGAACTTAGATCCTAGCATCCCTCCGTTGTGCCTGGGCCGACATTTTGTAACAATAAAAGACTTTTAGGAAAATAAATGCCTGGAAGTTCTTTGGAATGTTTCATTAGCCGGAACCACAACAGCTGAACTGTGAGGTCCTTGGTGCTCTCTGGAGCTTGGTGGTTTTCTTACAGATGTCTCATTACCCAACTAGGCAACATCATCAGTGCTAGAAGGGAGTAGGGTTTGCTCTCAGTTTATATTCAAATGGCATGTCCTGTTGATGTTGGTCTTGGGGGTCCTTTGATTGGATTGTTGTTTGCTATTAGCTTGTTTGGCAGTTTCTTGATTGGGATATTATTCGCCTCTTGATTGTTAGTCTGGTGTTAACATTAATGTTAGTCTCTGTTCATCTGGAGTTGATTGCTGGTGAGGCTAAAACATATAAGAAACAGTTGCTAGAATTGAGTATGTCTAGTTTAACGAAGAGAAGGACAAGGGGGGACATGATAGCAGTATTCCAATATCTCAGGGGCTGCCACAAAGAAGAGGGAATCAAGCTATTTTCCAAAGCACCTGAAGGCAGGACAAGAAGCAACGGGTGGAAACTAATCAAGGAGAGAAGCAACCTAGAACTAAGGAGAAACTTCCTGACAGTGAGAACAATTAATCAGTGGAACAGCCTGCCTCCAGAAGCATAAATGCTCCAACACTGGAAGTTTTTAAGAAGAGACTGGACAGCCATTTGTCCGAAATGGTGTAGGGTTTCCTGCCTGAGCAGGGGGTTGGACTAGATGACCTCCAAGGTCCCTTCCAACGTTACTACTACTATTAAGGAGGTGTTTTGGTCTTTTTGTTTCCTTTTGGGCTTTTTGCTTGTCTCTTTTTGAATAGTATGTAGCTGTTGTTTATCTCTATGCGCGTGTTGATGGCTGATTTGTCTGAGTGCCAGACTTCCAGGAATTCTCTGGCATTTTTAGACTTAGCTTTGCCTAGGATGGTCACCGTTTCCTAATTGGCTCTCTAAAAGTGATACTCCCTGGGTTGGTCCCATCCGAAGTAGAGGATCTTCTTGGGCTGACCCACCTGGATATCACAAAAGTCTACTCCATTCTTAATAAGTCAGATTGGTGTGGTTGCATCTGTGTTTGTATAAAGGAAGGGATTATTACGGCTACCTGTGGCTGTAACAAAGTGTTAAAATGATTCAGACAGATTTAACTTAATCCTCCCCTAAAATCAAGGCAACAAAAGGTGCCAGCAAATTCTCTATTTTTAAACAAACATGGGGTTTGTTTTTTGAAAGACAAGATGAATCATGTTGATTAATTCAGTTTCCAGAGCAATTCAATTTTACAAACTCTGAGTAGTGCAATGTGTGTGTGTGTGTGTGTGTGTGTGTGTGTGTGTGTGTGCCAGAGTCTTTTTTTGTTTTTTGAAAACCTCTTTTTTTGCCAAGTTTAACAAAGTCCAACTTGTCAGATTTAAATCCTGTGTGAAAAGGTTGCTTTCTTTCTTTCCTTTTGTTTCCCTTTGTTTAAAAAAGACAGATGTCACATTTCAGTTACTTCTGGCAGTTACTTTACACGTTTCAGTAAGCCACTTTTAGAAACATATCTATATTAATTTTCCAAAGTATCTCTTGCAAACAAACATACGTATGTGTGTATGTTAGAGTTTTCTATGAAAAAAAAGACATCGTCTTAGAATACAAGGAAAGAAATCTTGACTGGGGAAAGTGAAGACTGAAGGACTGAATAAAAGTATAGAAATGTTTGGAAAATTTATTTATTTATGGCATGTATAGATCAATCTGAGAATATATATGGACCTGGTCCATAGAATCGCCAAGACTCGTACATGATTGAATGGATCTCCTCCTCCTCCTCCCTCTCCTCCTCCTCCTCCTCCTCCTCCTCCTCCTCCTCTCCTCCTCCTCCTCCTCCTCCTCCTCCTCCTCCTATATCTGACATTTTTTTGTTCTCTGACATCTTCTTCTTCTTCTTCTTCTTCTTCTTCTTCTTCTTCTTCTTCTTCTTCTTTCTTCTTCTTCTTCTTCTTCTTCTTCTTCTTCTTCTCTCTCTGACATTTTTTTCTTCTCTCATTTCTTTCTTCTTCTTCTTCTTCTTCTTCTTCTCTTCTTCTTCTTCTTCTTCTTCTTAGTATCTGACATTTTTTTCTTCTCTGACATTCTTCTTCTTATTCTTCTTCTTTCTTTTCTTCTTCTTCTTCTTCTTCTTCTTTTCTTCTTCTTCTTCTTCTTCTTATCTGACATTTTTTTTCTCTCTTCTTCTTCTTCTTCTTCTTCTTCTTCTCTTCTTCTTCTTCTTCTTCTTCTTTCTTCTTCTTCTTCTTCTTCTTATTCTTCTTCCTCCTCCTCCTCCTCCTCCTCCTCTGACATTTTTTCTTCTCTGACTTCTTCTTCTTCTTCTTCTTCTTCTTCTTCTTCTTCTTCTTCTTCTTCTTCTTCTTCTTCTTATTCTTCTTATTCTTCTTCTTCTTCTTCTCCTTCCTCCTCTCCTCTCCTCTGACATTTTTTTCTTCTATCTTCCTTCCTCCTCTGACTTCTCTCACTTCTTCTTCTTCTTCTTCTTCTTCTTCTTCTTCTTTCTTCTCTTTCTTCTTCTTCTTCTTCTTCTTCTTCTTCTTCTTCCTCCTCCTCCTCCTCCTCCTCCTCTGACATTTTTTTCTTCTCCATCTTCTTCTTCTTCTTCTTCTTCTTCTCCTTCTTCTTCTTCTTCTTCTTCTCTTCTTCTTCTTCTTCTTCTTCTTCTTCTTCCTCCTCCTCCTCCTCCTCTGACATTTTTTTCTTCTCTGACATCTTCTCTTCTTCTTCTTCTTCTTCTTCTTCTTCTTCTTCTTCTTCTTCTTCTTCTTCTTCTTCTTCTTCTTCCTCCTCCTCCTCCTCCTCCTCCTCTGACATTTTTTTCTTCTCTGACATTTCTTTCTTCTTCTTCTTCTTCTCTTCTTCTTCTTCTTCTTCTTCTTCTCTCTTTTTTTTCTTCTCTGATTTCTTCTTCTTCTTCTTCTTCTTCTTCTTCTTCTTCTTCTTCTTCTCTTCTCCTTCTCCTTCTTCCTTCTCCTCTCTGACATTTCTTCTTCTTCTTCTTATTCTTCTTCTTCTTCTTCTTCTTCTTCTTCTTCTTCTTATTCTTCTTCTCTCCTCCTCCTCCTCCTCCTCCTCCTCCTCTCTTCTTCTTCTTCTTCTTCTTCTTCTTCTTCTTCTTCTTCTTCTTCTTCTTCTTCTTCTTCTTCTTCTTCTTCTTCTTCTCCTTCTCCTTCTCCTTCTTCTTCTTCTTCTTCTCCTCTGACATTTTTTTCTTCTCTGACATTTCTTCTTCTTCTTCTTCTTCTCCTCCTCCTCCTCCTTTCTTCCTTCCTTCCTTCTTCCCTTCCTCCCTCCCTTCCTTCCTTCCTTCAGTCTGTCTTAACAACTCATTCCTTCCTTCCCTCTGCAACAGCTCTGACATACAGTATCTTCCCCAAGGTCAGTTGTGCATTCCTCTACAGTGTTCCAATTATATCTTTTGATGTTATATATTATGTTCTTACAGTTCCTCCATAGCCTAGTAAGTTCTGAAGCAATGCTAAATAGAGACAGCAACATATAGATGTTTGTCTCCTGGTGCTAAGATGTGTAGCATTCTTGCCTGATAAGAACACATGATTTATTAGGTAGGTAGACCTACAATTTTGTTTTAATTTTGAGATGACAACGTTAGCTGTTTCTTTTATGTTATGCCTTTTGATTTGCCAATTACTTCTCACTCCCTGTTGTTTAAAATTAACTTTTGTACAATTTGATGTTATATTTATTTCACATTCTGTTGTACTGGTAATCTTCAAAATTACTTACAACCCATTTTTTTGAGTTCCAGTCACTGCCTTCCCTTATGGTTACATGATTGCATTTTGGAGACTTGACAACCAGCTCACATTTTCAGCTGTTGGTAGTGTCCCAGTGTCTGTCTGTCTGTCTGTGACAATGAATACAATAGAAGGAGCCTTATTTTGTAGAGAGAGAGATGCAATGTTATGGCAAGGACGTTTTGCTTGTATGAGCTGGCATGATTATTTATGAGCCTACATGGCAATTTGCTCCTGAAATATCATTCCATGTCTCTGGCTTAAGAACAGTAAATTCTCAATCAAATCTTGCTGCTTTGGAGAAATTCTATGGCTTGGACTCTCAGTGACGATTCATGGCAAAACAGATATCCCTGAAATAGCCTCTGGAAAAAGGAGAGATCATGAGATTGCCCACTCATACTCCGGGTAGTTTCTTCTTGTGAATAGACTGCAGGATCTGTGATTTCTGTGGTTTGACTTATGAACCGAGTGGCTGAGAGTTGAGGGATTTCAATCAAGCTCATAACCATTAAATCAGGGATTCCAAACCCCTGGTCCATGGACCAGTACCAGGCCGTGGTATGCCAGCAACTGGTCTGCACAAACAAGCAAAGCCTCATCTTCTGTAATGGCTGGATTTTGAGCTGTTTTGAAAGACAGGGCTGAAAGAGTCGTTGAAATAAAGTGGCGTAGGGCTTCTAAAACTGTAAACTTTTCTTAACCTCCGTTTTTCTGCCTCAGCCTTAAGTTTATATATATATCTCCTCCTTGTTTCAGGCCATTCAGATTGTGTGTGTATGTGTTAAAAACTGCTCGAGAAAGATACTTGCTTTAAGGCAAAAAAAACCACAAAAAAACAAAACCAATGCCTCACGCACTGACAGTTTTATCCATGACGCTTCAAATTCCTTTTCCTGCTCACTGCATTTTCACCTGAAGGTCACCAAAAGGTAATGTTTTCATTAAAACATACCTTGTTAAGTTGACCTGAAGCCCTAACAAAAATAAATCCCTTGAAAATGCAGACACCTGAAAATCTCTTGGTTTCTTCCAGAGGGAGGGGGAGGAGGGGGGAAGGAGGAGGAGAAGGAAAAGAAGGAAGGAAGGAAGAAAGAAAAGAGAAAGAAAAAAGGAAAGGAAAAGGAAGGAAGGACATGAAAAGGAAAGAAGGGAGGGAGGGAGGGAGAAAAGAAAGGAAAAGAAAAATGGAAGGAAGGAAGAAAAGGAGGGAGGGAAGGAAGAAGGAAGGAAAGAAGGAAGGAAGGAAGGAAGGAATAGAGAAGGATGGAGTGGAGTGGAGTGAAAGAGGAATAGGAGGGAGGCAGGGAAGAGTGGGAGAGGAGGGAGGAAAGAAGGAAGGGAGGGAGGGTGGGGAGAGGAGAAGGGAAGGAAGAAAGGAAGGAAGGAAGGAAGGAAGGAAGGAAGGAAGGAAGGAAGGAAGGAAGGAAGGAAAAAGCTACCACTTCCTAAGCAAACTTACTATATCCCCCTTGTCAGACTTGAGGGAGCGTGGAAGGAAGAAAAAAGGAAAGAAGAAAGAAGAAAGAAAGAAAGAAAGAAAGAAAGAAAGGGGATAAAGGATAAGAGGGAGGTAGGATGGAAAGAAGGGAAGAAGGAAGGAAGGAGGAAAGGAAGGAAAAAAGTAAAGGAGGGAGGGAGGAAGAAAGGGTGGAAGGAAGAAAGGAAAGAAGGAAGGAAGGAAGGAAGGAAGGAAGGAAGGAAGGAAGGAAGGAAGGAAGGAGTCCTTAAAAATCAAATTTCTTATCTTGTAGGAGTCTCTGATCCTAAATCTGACTATTTCCTCAAAGTTGTCACCTAAAGCATAATATACGGTTTATAGATACACATGTAGAATAACTATCATGATTTAAAAGAAGCTGCATCCTATTTCTGCTTTGTGGGAAAAATGGTGACTAGGTCACTTTCTGCTTTGTCAAAATATTCCTCCTTGTTGCATCTCCTTCCTAGTCTTCTTGGCTTAAGCCAGAACTGAACTCAAACACTATTCCAGTCCAACATATCTTTAAATAAATGAGTGTCCTTTGAAAAATAGGTCATCTGGCCAATTAAATCCTTCTCATGGAACACTGGGCTATCAATCTACATACTTACACAATCTGCCTACCTACCTGTTGATCTGTTATCTAAGCATTACATTTAGTTCACACCCTTTCATGTACAGCCCCAGTGGCAACCAGCAAAAATCTCACATTATATTTAATTGTTCTGGTTTCTAGCTTTGCTTTCAGTATTCAGTATTTTCTTTTTCCTTGACTGTTATGCTTGAGAGTCATTGAAGCATCCCTTTTCAGTCCATTTGGCACATTTCACCCCAATAGTAAAACTCTGAAAACAGAGCCTGGAGAAATGTATCTGTTTTTCAATAAAACATTATGCTTCCAGATTTTCAAAATCCAGTTCCACTTAATCACACACTCTCAGTGACCGTCGGAGCAGCATTTTCTTTAGTGAGAAAAAGTTCTTCTTACAAATATTTATTATGATGGTATAACTGAAGAACAACAACAGCGACAACAGAATAACAGAGCTGGAAGGGACCTTGGTGGTCTTCTAGTCCAACCCCCTGCGCAAGCAGGAGACCCTATACCATTCCAGACAAGGGGCTGTCCAGTCTCTTCTTAAAAACCTCCAATGACGGAGCACCCATAACTTCTGGAGGCAAGTTGATTGTTCCACTGGTTGATTGTTCTTACCACTAGGACATTTCTTCTTAGTTCTAGGTAGCTTCTCTCCTTGTTTAATTTCCATCTGTTGTTTCTTGTCTTGCCTTCTGGTGCTTTGGAAAATAGCTTGACTCTCTCTTCTTTGGGGCAGCCTCTGAAATATTGGAACTCTGCTATCATGTCACCCCTAGTTCTCCTTTTAATGAAACTTGTTGTTAATAGTGAAGTTGTGTCCGACCCATGGTGACCCCATGGACAACGTTCCTCCAGGCCTTCCTGTCCTCTACCATCTTCTGGAGTCCATTTAAGCTCACACCTACTGCTTCAGGGACTCCATCCAGCCACCTCATTCTCTGTCATCCCCTTCTTCTATTGCCCTCCATCTTTCCCAGCATTGGGCTCTTCTCCAGTGAGTCCTTCCTTCTCACGAGGTGGCCAAA
The DNA here is from genome assembly GCF_016545835.1 of Crotalus tigris. Classification (NCBI taxonomy): domain Eukaryota; kingdom Metazoa; phylum Chordata; class Lepidosauria; order Squamata; family Viperidae; genus Crotalus; species Crotalus tigris. The sequence continues at coordinate 553,490 of NW_024097085.1, read as the reverse complement.
GTACTTGAGTTTCAACTTCAGGATCTGGCCTTCTAGAGAGCAGTTGGGGTTGATCTCTAGGACTGAATGGTTTGATCACCTTGCAGTCCAGGGGACTTGCAGGAGTCTTCCCCAGCACCAGAGTTCAAAGGTCTCCATTCTTTGTCGCTCAGCCTTTCTTATGGTCCAACTTTCACATCCATACATTGCAACTGGGAAAACTGTGGCCTTGACATTTAATGAATAATCATCTTTGTTGCTCTTTTCTGCACTCTTTCCAGAGTCTCAAGATATTTTTTTTATAACATGGCAACCAAAACTGGATGCATTATTCCAGGTATGTATGATCTTACTCAGGCTTGCCAGTAAGTTCCTTATAAAGTAAGCATTACTTACCAATTCTTCACATGATGTTTGCCTGTAAAATCTGACAAACCGAATAATTCTCAAGGCAGGCTTTAAGTTGAAATTGGAATTGTGGCAGGTAAAGTCCCTTTAATTCTGAAATCAACCCTTTTCTCTTTTTTTGCTCTTTTAGATACACATGATCTCCCAGATTTTAGGTTGCCCAGTTGCTATCACAAGGATCTAGAGAATGGTTTTTGAGATCATTAAGGCCATGCAAACGGGCATTATAGTTGTCTATTGAGATTCTCAGTCATCTAGGTCATAGTTGCCCCAACGATGCTATTTCCAAAAGGCAACTGGACTTTCTTGTTGTTGTTTTTTCTTTGAAAATGTTTAGCTTCTCATCCAACAGAACTCCTTCAGATCTGTTGACCAATATATTTTTCCTTTGCTATCCTTCACCCCTTTTCATTTGCTAGGGATAACTCTTGCTATCCTTTGTTTGATCTGAGCAAATTCACAACATACACCACAAAATCAGTGACACTTCAGGGATCAAATGTGTGGTCGAACTGCAGAAACATCTGTTCTGTCCCAGCCTACGGGAGTCCTTGTTCTGTTCATAAGGAGAAACCCCTCTTCCAAGAAACAGGCAGGAGCCTTAAGAAAAAAACAAGCCCTTTTATTCTCACAGACCTGAGTCAATGTCCAAGGCAAACAAACACGGCTCACAGAAATTCGATCCTCAACACGAACGGTTGCCTTCGGCAACTAGCACCTCCCACACCTTCCCTTTTATAATGCAGCCAAGATGTAGCTTCCTAATGCCTTCTCCTTTGCCTTTGGAGCCACCCTACTGCATTCCTCTGTCCTACTCGCTTCTCTTGCCTGCACATTTGTGCATCTGGGATTTGTCCCAGTTGTTCTTCATCACTGTCCAACTCAGGCTCCCAGCCCAGTTGTGTCTCAGCCTGAGCACGAGTAGAGGGGCCAGGCTCCTCGTCTGACTGTAAGTCTTGGAGCTTCTCAGAGCCTTCCTTTGACTCTGATGTCACTCCAGGCCCCTCCTCCTCATCTGATTCCTCAGACTCAGCTGCCGGATCTACTGACTGGCGGGGAATCACACCAACATCACAGTACCAACCCATGAAAGAAAAGTTAAGGTTTTCTTCTGCATTGCAGAAACGAGAGCATCTTACCAAGAATCCAAAAATCAAGAGAGCTAGTTTGGTCTAGTGGTTAAGACACCAGGCTGGAAAGCAGGAGACGGTGAGTTCTAGTGTTACCATAGCCAGGAATGCCAAATGGGTGAGTTTGGGCCAATTACGGGGAAACTGAGTTCTACTCCTGCCTTAGGCCTGAAAGCAGGATGGATGACTTTGGGCCAATCACCAGAAGATAATAAGTTCTAATCCCGCCTTAGGCGTGAAAGCTGTCTGGATGACTTTGGGCCAAACACCAGAGACTGAGAGTTCTAGTCCTATCTTAGGTCTGAAAGCAGGATGGATGACTTTGGGCCAATCACCAAGAGACTGTGAGTTCTAGTCCCACCTTGTCCCACGAGGCTTTGGGCCAGTCTCTCTATCACCACCCAACTGACCTCACAGTTCTTTGTTGTGGGGAAAATAGGAGAAGGAAGATATGTAGGGATATACCTGCCACCTTGAGTAATTTGTAAAAATAATAAAGGCGTGATACAAATAAAATAAATAAATAAATCTACAGAAGGATACTGTAGGTAGGAGGAGTGAAAGCTGAATGTTTTCCCTCAGGTCATCCATCTTCTTCTCCACGACTGCTTTCAAGATTTCTGGTAGGGTTATGTGAAGTCAGCTGGATTTGCTTTGAAGAAGGGCCTCATATTATGAAGCTGAGGGCATCGTTTTCTTGATCAAAATGAAGGAGGGACCTCGAGAAAGAAATTCATACCCGCTGGTAGAACTTCAGGAGAACTTCTTAGTGTTCCATCCAAGTGCCAATCAAAGACCCACACAGTCCTCTTCTCTCGGGAAGATCAAAGAAGTGTTAAAATGTGAGACAGATAGCAGAATTATTCTGATTTCCTGTTATCTCCGGGCAATATGTAGATAAATTAATTTCAGCCTTGTGTAAGTACAGTAATTCCCCAGTAAAGAGAATTGGCTGGACCGATGGAGACATCAGATATTGCATCCAATTCGCTGCCATGACGCACATCAGGACATTGGTCTCAGTGAGGCACATAATTAGAAACCGAAAACTCATTTTCCTTTCCTTTATTATTTTTTTTTACTGAAAATTTACTCATATTTTCCAGATTGCAACAGATACCATATTTATCGGAAAGGAAGCGGCTCTGAATTTGAGATAACGTCCCCACAAAGTGAGATTAGACCAAAACACCCAGCCCTACAAATGGCATCAGCTCCCATTATTAGAAAGAATGAAGGTGACGTCTTTCTTGTTTTTAATGTTAAATGATGTGAAAGAGAGAGGAAGGGAAGGAGCGGGAGAGAGAAGAGGGTTGACAGAGGACTATAACCCATAAGCTACCATTTACGATTATTCAAGCTTGGTTATATTTTGAATTTTTGTGTATGTGTGTGTTTGCGAGTTTTAATGCTGTTTCGCTATGTGCATTTTTTAAACGATTATCTGCCAGAGGGAGAGTTTTTCTCCTAAAAGGCAGCCTAAAAAATTTTCAAATATACACAGAGAATCTCAGAAACAACAACAACAAAAAAACCAAAACAGTTTAAAGTGATGCAGGTAATCCTTAATTTATGACCACAAGTGAGCCCCAAATTTCTGTTGCTAAGTGAAACATTGAATTTTGCCCAGTGGTGGAATTCAAATACCTGAACAACAGCTCCTCTTATTTGATGCAGGCTTGGGCCTCCGAAGCCTAGAATGGACTTCTGGAAGTGGCATCCATGCACTTCCTGTGAGCCATTCTAGGCCTGGGAAGCCTCCTCCAGGCCTCCAAGACCTAGAATGGACTTCCGGAAGTGGCATCCACACACTTCCGGCAGGCTGTTCTAGGCCTGTGAAGCCTCCTCCAGGCCTCTGAGGCCTATACTGGACTTCTGGAAGTGGCATCCACACACTTCCGGCTGGCCGTTCTAGGCCTGGGAAGCCTGCTCCAAGCCTCTAAGACTTAGAATGGACTTAAAAAAAAAAAATGAAATGAATGGGTATCATTCTTTCATCTTTGCTTGAGAAATTATGCCATACATTTCAGAGCCAGCTTGGTCTAGTGGTTAAGGCTCCTTGCTAGAAAGCAAGAGATCATGAGTTTAAGTCCCACCTTAGCCATGAAAGCCATCTGAGTGAATTTGGACCAATCACCAGGAGACTGTGAGTTCTAGTTCTGCCTTAGGCATGAAAGAAGGCCGGGTGATTTGAGGTCAGTATAAACCAGGCCAATGTGACAGTGGTGGAGGTAGTTTTGGGATCAGACTTACATTTCTGAACTCAACTTTGCAAACATCAAGGTTGGTGTTGAACCATATGCTAATGCTAAGAACGTGTTCCAATATTTGAGGGGCTTCTACCAAGATGAGGGGGTTATTTTCCAAAGCACCAAAAGGCAAGAAAGAAACAATGGATGGAAACCAACCAAGGAGAGAATCAATCTAGAACTAAGGAGAAATTTCTTAACAGTGAGAACAATTAATCAGTGGGATGGCTTGCCTCCAGAAGGTGTGAATGCTCCATCACTGGAGGTTTTTTAAGAAGAGATTGGAGATCCATTTGTCTGAAATGGTGTAGGGTCTCCTGCTTGAGCAGGGGATTGGCTTTCCGTGAATCTCTCCTTCCAACTCTGTTAATCTGAGCCTGAGAGGTTGTCTGTCTGTCTGTCTGTCTGTCTGCCTGTCTGCCTGTCTGCTCACCCGCCCACCCCGCCTCTCTGTCTGTCTGTCTGCCTGCCTGCCTGTCTGTCCGTCCATCTGCCCGCCTGCCCGCCCGCCCGCCTCTCTATCTATCTGTCTATCTGTCTGCCCACCCGCCCACCCCGCCTCTCTATCTGTCTATCTCTCTGTCTGTCTGTCCACCCATCCGTCCGTCCGTCCGCCCGCCTATCTATCTATCTGTCTGTCTGTCTGTCTGTCTGTCTGTCCGTCCGTCCGTCCGTCCGCCCGCCCACCTCTCTCTCTCTCTCTATCTGTCTGTCCACCGCCTGCCTTTCTTTCTTTCTTTCTTTCTTTCTTTCTTTCTTTCTTTCTTTCTTTCTTTCTTTCTTATCTATATCTATCTATATTTATCATCATCTAGCTATCTCTGGGAGACAGAGAAACAGAGAGAGAGAAAAAAAAAAAAGAGAGAGAGAGATGATGGGGGAGAGGAGAGAAAAGATGTGCAGAATTGCAATGAAAGAAGCTGAGAGGAATCATATTAACGTGGCATCACATTTTATCATTAGCGGCCATTTTATTCCCCCTGCTTTATTTGTTGCAGTGAGAAACCCTCAACTGGATATCATTACAGGAGATAAAACTGCGGTTTTTAATCCCACTATCTGTGCTCCAGATTCCAATTTTCTTTCTGACAACATTAGCTTAAAAAACACACACGGATGGATCTTTGTCTTACCTTTTTTTCTGGAAAAAGAAAAAAAAAAAAAAAAAAGAACACACATTATGCAGGCATTGATAATGCTCCTAAATAAAACCCGAATATGTTAATCTATGTTTATTTTTGAAATTTTAAACCTGACAGGTGGAAATGAGTGGAAATGAGGGTTTCCCCTCTCCCCAGGGCTAGGAGACTCCCAACTGCTTTGGCTGTTATAGGAACAAAGGATGCAAATGTAGTGATTAAATCTGGAAGGCTGAGATAAAAATGTTTATCTGTATAACGAGGGCCATTTGGATGGCATATTAGAAGGGGCGATGTGCTGGCCTAAAACCTGGCTCTTGCTTTGTCTGAGAAATAATCTTGCTTTTTAAGTGAATTTAATGGGCTGTGAATAAATGTGCAAATGGCTTTGGGATTTGGCTTCCCATGCAGATTGAACGGGATGTCTGCCTCGCATAAAAAGGTCACTGTGCAGAAGGATATTGTTCCTGTTGGTCATTACTGTTATTATGGTTCGTCGCACAGTCAAGCCAGATGTTCAGACCGGGTCAAGCCAGATGTTCAGACCGGATTTGGCATTTCGATCCACCTCTCGAGTCCTTCCCAAGGACCTGGGATAGGCAGATGTGGTTGTTTGATGGTGTCAAAAGTGTCTCATTGCGGGATGTCAGCTGTTCCAAGTGAAGCTGCCTTTTGCAATTGACCGATGGGGATTTTGTCAATGCCGATGGTGTTCAAGTGGTGCTCCAGATATGCTGGGACTGCATCCAAGACCCTGATTATTATTTATTGTTGCGGCTCGTTGCACAGCCAGCCAGATGTTGAGACTGTGTTTGGCATTTTTATGGACCTATTGAGCCCTTCCCAAGGACCTGGGATAAGCGGATGTGGGTGTTTGATGGTGTCAAAAGTGTCTTGTTGCAGGATGTAATAATAATAATAATAAATAACAACAACAATGTTGGAAGGGACCTTGGAGGTCATCTAGTCCAATCCCCTGCTCAGTCAGGAAACCCTATACCATTTCAGACAAATGGTTGTCCAATCTCTTCTTAAAGATTTCCAGTGTTGGAGCAGTCACCGCTTCTGGAGGCAGGTTGTTCCACTGGTTAATTGTTCTCACTGTCAGAAAATTTCTCCTTCGTTCTAGGTTGCTTCTCTCCTTGATTAGTTTCTATCCATTGCTTCTTGTCCTTCCTTCAGGTGCTTTGGAAAATAGCTTGACTCCCTCTTCTTTGTGGCAGCCCCTGAGATATTGGAAGACTGCTATCATGTCCCCCCTAGTCCTTCTCTTCGTTAAACTAGACATACCCAATTCCGGCAACCGTTCCTTATATGTTTTACCCTCCAGTCCCCTAATCATCTTTGTTCCTTTTCTCTGGACTCTTTCTAGAGTCTCAACCTCTTTTTTTACATCGTGGTGACCAAAACTGGATGCAATATTCCAAGTATGTTATAAAGTTGTCCTAACACTTCACATGATCTTGATCCTATCCCTCTGTTAATATAAACACATCCTCGGGGGGGGGCGTTGTCAACCATTCACCCAGATGGACCCTTTGAGGGAAGTCATCTTGCCACTTTGCTTCAAGAAGAATTTAATTTCCTCCCTGGCCTTTTCACCTAACGTTCAGCTTCTGTTTTGGAGGAGCCAAGAATCCCAAGGATCTCTTCCCTCCTCCCTTTCTCCGTTTCTGATTTGTTGTTTTCTGACTTTCTGAAGGAATTGTGCTCTTTGTGCTTTGCATCAGTTCCTTGTCACGCTTCAGTGGTTGTGCTGGTGACAGCCATCGTTTCCCTGCCTCCCCGCCTTATCCTGTCCTGTGGTCTCCCAGCTAATCCCCTATGGAGAATTTGGCTTTCCAAAACAGCCATCAATGCATCTGTCAAATGCAGCCGGGCAGGTGACATTTCGCTGACTCAGCCCTTTGCCCGGGTTTGACCCCTGGAGCTTCTCAAACAGATAATGGCTTTTTCATGAGCATTAAATGGCTTATAGTAGAGCTGGAATGGGGTTTTTGGCAGGCCGTAAAGACGTTTCAGGGCTGCCCCAAAGAAGAGGGAGTCAAGCTATTCTCCAAAGCGCCTGAAGGCAGGACAAGAAGCAATGGATGGAAACTAACTAAGGAGAGAAGCAACCTAGAACTAAGGAGAAATTTTCTGACAGTTAGAACAATTCATCAGTGGAACGACCTGCCTCCCGAAATTGTGAATGCTCCAACACTGGAAGTTTTTAAGGAGAGACTACACAGTCCCTTTCAACTCTTCTCTTCTCTTCTCTTCTCTTCTCTTCTCTTCTCTTCTCTTCTCTTCTCTTCTCTTCTCTTCTCTTCTCTTCTCTTCTCTTCTCTTCTCTTCTCTTCCCTTCCCTTCCCTTCCCTTCCCTTCCCTTCCCTTCCCTTCCCTTCCCTTCCCTTCCATTCCATTCCATTCCATTCCATTCCATTCCATTCTATTCTATTCTATTCTATTCTATTCTATTCTATTCTATTCTATTCTATTCTATTCTATTCTAATTCCATTCTATTTTTATTCCATTCTATTCTATTTTATTCAATTCTATCTCTATTTAGAGCATAGAACATGGAATCATTGGCTGGAAGGGACCTCAGAGGTCTTGTATAAGGTCATACGTTCTTATATTATCCTGCTCAAATGATTGTCCAGTCTAGCTTTGTAAGCCTCCAGCAATAAAGCACCCACACGTCCAGGAGGCAAGTTATTCCATTTAATTGTTGATAGTAAGAACTATCCAACCATGGTCCACCTATAAAGATCTTGAATTCTCCAGGTTTGGGACAGTAGCTTGACCCCCCTCTTCTTTCTGGCAACAGAACATACCTTTAACCACCATGGGGAAATGTGTAATGTGCTTGCACGATTCTGAAGGTCCACTGGCTGGATCATTCCATTCCATTCCATTCCATTCTATTCCATTCCATTCCATTCCATTCCATTCTATTCTATTCTTGGGAGAGGCATCTGTTAACTGGGCTAGGTGGATTCGTTTTGTCTTTGAGGGACGCAGCCCAAAGTTTGCTGTTTGTAGATTTGAAAGTTCTGCAGCTGCCTGTGAAGCTGTGGCTGGCTGCTTGCATCTCCGACTAATAACTTTCCACTGAGTGACCAAGCATGGGTCCAGGTGGCTGCATCAGGAAATAATTGCAACTCAAAGCGGAAGGACAACTACTTTGTTCCTAGGAAGTCATCTTGTAGGTGTACATTTCCTTGTTCCTGTCGTTTTTGGCATGGGATGCCCTTACCTCTTTGGCTGGAAATGGGGTCAGGTCAACAAGACTGTTGCTGTAATAGCTAATTAGCATTCTCTTTTTTTTTGAGGATGTGGAGTCAGACATAAATCTGAGAGCTGCTCATTTGGCTGGTGCCCCTTTGGATGATGAAGCAGGTGTCGGCGAGCAAGTTGGGATCAAAGTCCCCATCCTGACGGCCAGGGGTCGTGAAGCATGGCTGGGTTTAATGGCCAGTCCTTGCCGGAGCGAAAAGGAAGTTGATACTGAAAGGCCATTAGCCAGAAGCCCTGTTCAACTAAGGAGAGGAAATGTGTTTATTAAGCAGCAGATAGGGATGGAAGGAGAGGAGGGAGAATTGGGGAACCCTCAGTTTCCAAAGAGTGATACAAAACTAAAGAAAGACCGTGGAAGTTCATACTAACATCCCACCTTGTTCATGTTAGTGCTCTTAACCGTGGTCGGCTGAAGAAGTTGGGTTAGGATTCAGATTCTCATGAACTTTCAGCCATGGGCACATAGAACATAGGATTGGAAGGAACATTGGAGGTCTTCTAGTCCAGGGGTCCTCAACTCCAACTCCCAGAATTCCTCAGCCAGCTTTGCAAACCTGGCTGAGGAATTCTGGGAGTTGAAGTCCACAAGTCTTAAAGTTGCCAAGGTTGAGGACCCCTGTTCTAGTCTAACTCACTGCTCACCCTATACCACTCCAAATAAATGGCTGCCCACTCCAGACTCTTCTTGAAAACCTCCAGTGTTGGAGCACCCACAACTTCTGGTGGTAAATTGTTCTACTGTTTAATTGTCCTCACTGTCAGGAAACTTCTCCTTACTTCTAGGTTGGATCGCTCTTTGATAATTTTCCATCCGTTACTTCTTGTCTTGCCCACTGGTGCTTTGGGGAATAGATTGGCCCCCTCTTCTCTGTAATAAAACTCCTGAACTACTGAAAGACTGCTAACATATTACCCCAAATCCTTCTCTTCATTAGACTAGACATACCTAGTTCCTTAAGCCATTGGTTTTTGAAGAACGTCAAATGTGGGTGGTTGACTTTGAGTTGGCCATTCTCTTTGGTTCAGCCTACTCACAGGATTTCTGTTAGGGGAGTGGGGACAGGAGACAAAACAGAACTTCTGTCCGGTCCACCATACTGGTGCCCTGACAGAAGAATAGAATAGAATAGAGTAGAGTAGAGTAGAGTAGAGTAGAGTAGAGTAGAGTAGAGTAGAGTAGAGTAGAGTAGAATAGAATAGAAAAGAAAATATGGAATGCAATGGAATGGAATGGAATGGAATGGAATGGAATAGAATAGAATAGAATAGAATAGAATAGAATAGAATAGAATAGAATAGAATAGAATAGAATAGAATAGAATAGAATAGAAGAAAATAGAATAGAATAGAATAGAATAGAATAGAATAGAAAATATGGAATGGAATGGAATGGAATAGAATAGAATAGAAAATATGGAATGGAATGGAATGGAATAGAATAGAATAGAAAATATGGAATGGAATGGAATAGAATAGAATAGAAAATATGGAATGGAATGGAATAGAATAGAATAGAATAGAATAGAATAGAATAGAATAGAAAGGGACTTTGGAGGTCTTCTAGTTGTTTCTTGTCCTCCCTAGAGGTGTTTTGTAAATAAGTTGACACTGTCCCCCTCTTTGTGGCAACATCACAAATGCTGGAATACTGCTATCATGTCAGCCCTAATCCTCCTTTTCTCTAGACTAGCCAAACCCAAATCTTGCAACCGTTCTCCATGTGTTTTCCTCTGTTTTCTTCACTTTAGCTCTGAGCCAAGAAAGCCTCCAATTTTGGGGCCAGCAAGAAGGATAATCACAGCAGCCACATATCTTCCTGGTGCGCCAGTTGGAGCTGTTGAGCTGAAACCTGACCCACGTCGAGTTCCATACATGGGACAAAAGGAAGAACCCAGTAAGACCCCTCCCCCCTCCTTGTTAGCATAGGTTAGGTCAGGACCTTCTTGGCACCATCTACATTCCTTGATTTTCTGACGTGAACTCTAAAAGGGAGCAAAAATCCAGGTACTGCGAGCCAACGGCAGTACCTTCCCATTTTGGTCTAAAATTTCACTTAATGCAACGGTGGCGCCAGGCCTCTGCGTAACCTGGGTATCGCTAAGCATGTGTTTATGTAATGCACAGGCATGCCTTGGCAATCTGGCCCATTCTTTGCTAAAAGCTTTAGACACTCCAGGTTCACTCATCCAAAACCCTTTATGATCTCGGATGTCTCCCCCAGACTTTCTCCGAGATTAGCCTGAAGCAGAAAAGCAGGGTCAGGAAACAGAGATCGGCTGGACAAGAAAGATTGAACTGTCAGTCCTTCGGTTTCTGCACTCTGCTGGCGCTGCCTAAGTAGAGAATTTGAGTGGACTCAACAAATGTGAAGCTCTCACTCTACCTCTTCAGAATACAGAGTAACAGAGAAGGGAGGATCCTTGAAGGTCATCTAGTCCAACCCCCTGCTCAGGCAGGTAACCCTATACCATTTCGGACAAATGGCTGTCTAATTTCTTCTTAAAAACTTCCAGTGTTGGAGCGTTCACCGCTTCTGGAGGCAGGTGGTTCCACTGATTAATTGTTCTCACTGTCAGGAAGTTTCTCCTTAGTTCTAGGTTGCTTCTTTCCTTGATTAGTTTCCATCCCTTGCTTCTTGTCCTGCCTTCAGGCACTTTGGAGAACAGCTTGACTCCCTCTTCTTTGGGGCAGCCCCTGAGATATTGGAAGGCTGCTATCATGTCCCCCCTCGTCCTTCTCTTCATTAAACTAGACATACCCAATTCCAGCAACCGTTCCTTATATGTTTTAGCCTCCAGTCCTCTAATCATCTTTGTTGCTCTTCTCTGCCCTTTTTCTAGAGTCTCAACATCTTTTTTACATTGTGGTGACCAAAACTGGATGCAGTATTGCAAGTGTGATCTTACCAAGGTTGTCCAGTCTCTTCTTTAAAACTTCCAGTGTTGGAGCATTTACTGCTTCTGGAGGCAGGTTGTTCCACTGGTTAATTGTTCTAACTGTCAGGAAGTTTCTCTTTAGTTCTAGGCTGCTTCTCTCCTTGATTAGTTTCCATCCATTGCTTCTTGTCCTGCCTTCAGGTGCATTGGAGAATAGCTTGACTACCTCTTCTTTGGGGCAGCCCCTGAGATATTGGAACATGGCTATCATGTCCCCCCTCGTCCTTCTCTTCATTAAACTAGACATACCCAATTCCAGCAACTGTTCCTTATATGTTTTAGCCTCCAGTCCCCTAATCATCTTTGTTGCTCTTCTCTGCACTCTTTCTAGAGTTCTCAACATCTTTTTTACATCGCGGTGACCAAAACTGGATGCAGTATTCCAAGTGTGGCCTTACCAAGGCATTGTAAAGTGGTAAAGTGTTAAATTTCATTCTTCAAAATATCAAGAGCGTTTTGTATTTCCTTTGAGAGATTTTTAGTGGCTCTCCTGTCAGATGTCCCACTAATATTTAATTATTGGTTCCCAAGGAAGCCATCCATGAGTACCACCTTCCCTTCCCCTTCCTTAGATTTTATCTTTAGTTTGAAGTTCATTTAAACCTATTTATTAACCGTGGTCACAAAAGGAGGCCATTCGCAACTTGAATAGTTTCAGACGTGACCAGAGAAAAACAAAACCAAACACCAGAACACTTGAACAAAAATGTTTACAAGGCAAAAATGAAAGGGAAAAAAACTGATCAAAAATCCTAATGAGCCCCGTCAAGTTAAGCAGTTATAAATAGCTCATATCTCTGAATGAATTTTTTTTTAAAAAAGGATTTTTGTTTAAAATGACTCACGTTTCTCATACCTACCGTTTCACGTTTTAGCAGCATTTAGCTTAAACCAAGAACATCAATAAAACTGATTCTCTTTTTTACACATGAACCTTTGAAGAAAGAATTAGGTGGGTTTTTTTTTTCTTAAAAAAGCTCAGAGCATAACAAGCTGCTAGGCTAAATTTAGCAGTAAGGTAAATGGGGACTAAAAATAAACTCTTTTATATTCATCACCTTGCATGTTGAGATCTGAACCGAGATAGGCATAGAAAAATTTGCTTTTCAGGTGCAAATCTTCTAACGGGGTTATACGAAAAAGGCAGTAATCAGAGGCTGGTGGAATATAAATCCACATACTTACATTCTTCTCTTAACAAACCCACCCCGGGAAGCAGAAGAATTAAGTATGCTGCCTTGAATTGCACAAATTAAAGGTGAAATATATACTTAATCATAAATAAATAAAACTTTCAGTTCCGTAGTTGGTTAAGAAAAGAATGTAAGTGGGTGGAATTATATTCTTCCACTCCCTGGTTCTAAAGCAGTGGTTCTCAACCTTTTTAATGCCGCGACCCCCAACCGGTCGTAAGTCGAGGACTACTCAACCGGTCGTAAGTCGAGGACTACTCAACTGGTGCAGCACCGTTTGCAGAATGGGACTTTTGGCGGGCTCAGCAGGGCAGAGACAGCCTGGACAATTCCTATTGGCTTTTGAAAGCCAATAGAATTAGACTCTATTCAAGAGAGTCTATTCTATTGGCTTTCAAAAGCCAATAGAATAAAAGGGAGTAGCACAGCTAAGGAAAAGGGGGAAAAAATGGCGGACTTCGTTGTTTGGCGACCCCTGTGAAATGGTCGTTCGACCCCAAATGGGGTCATGACCCACAGGTTGAGAACTGCTGTTCTAAAGCATTATAAGCCTTTGTCTTATAACCCCATTCAAACCGGTGGTTTGAGAAAGAGGGACTGGCCCAAAGTCACCTAGTTGGCTTTCATGCCTTAAGTGGAACTAGAACTTACTGTCGCCTCATGATTGTGCTGATCGGTGGTCATCCAAGCTCACCTTGAGAGATCATGGCTTACTGGAATATTAACTTTATGTCCATGGATCTTCTAAGGAAGTGCTCCTCAACTTCCAGATGTGTGAACTTCATTTCCCAGAATTCCCTAGTCGGCATGCTTCTAGGAGTTGAAGTCCTCAAATGCTGGCTGGGGAATTCTGGGAGTCAAAGTCCACCCAGCTGGCATGGGGATTCTTGAGGTTGAATTCCACAAATGCTGGCTGGGGAATTCAGGGAATTGAACTTGACAAATGCTGTCTGGGGGATTCTGGCAGTCCACGAATGCCAGCTAGGGAATTCTGGGAGTCCACGAATGCTGGCTAGGGAATTCTGGGAACCCACGAATGCTAGCTAGGGAATTCTGGTAGTTGAACTCCATAAATGCTGGCTAGAGAATTCTGTGAGTCCATGAATACTGGCTAGAGAATTCTGGTAGTTGAACTCCACAAATGCTGGTTAGGAAATTCTGGGAGTCCACGAATGCTGGCTAAGAAATTCTGGGAGTCCACGAATGCTGGCTAGGGAATTCTTGGCATTCACGAATGTTGGCTAGGGAATTCTGGGAGTTGAACTCCATAAATGCTGGCTAGAGAATTCTGTGAGTCCACGAATTCTGGCTAGAGAATTCTGGGAGTTGAACTCCACAAATGCTGGCTAGGGAATTCTGGGAGTTGAACTCCACAAATGCTGGCTAGGGAATTCTGGGAGTTGAACTCCACAAATGCTGGCTAGGGAACTCTGGGAGCCCACGAAGGCTGGCTAGGGAATTTTGGGAGTTGAACTCCACAAATGCTGGCTAGAGAATTCTGGGAGTTGATGTCTACCCATTTTAAAGTTTCTGAGGCTGGGAAACACTGCTCTACTGCAGGGCAGAGCAATGAAAGTAACTTTTCTTTCAATTTGACACTGCGCGTTTCAACATCTGTGGTGCCTCTGGATGCCAGCCCAGCCATCCTGGTGATCAAAAAAACCAAACAAGTGGGGCTGTCAGTTTGATTACTGACTTTTGTCGCTAAAACCTAGTTTTGCACAGCTGTAAAACCAGCAGATGCTAACCCCGAAATGTGTCACATACGGAGGCAGATGGCATTCCCCGGGCAGAGCCAGGCATTTTCAGCGACTCCTTGCATGATGGATGGTTCTGGAGAGATAAAGGTGATCATTAATTAAGCATGGAAATTGATGTTCGCCATAGATGGCACTGGTGAGGCTTCTGAACCGTTTCCCCCCCTCCCACCTTCTCCCTCCAAACTTGTTATCAACAGCAAGCAGGGGATTAGCAATAGGTGTCATTAAATCATCAGAGATTTATTCTCTTTCATCTTTCTTGATTATTAATTTGCATAGGAGCAGGAAAACAAGAAAGACCTTGGATGTGGCGGTTATTACAGGACAGAGGAAAGGGAAGGAAAAAAAAAGAGGAGAGAAGCAGAAGAGGGAGGGGGAGAGAGGGAGGAGAAACTCTATGATGTCATCACTGCCGCTCTGCAAAAGTTTTGGTCACCAAGAGATGACACAAACAAGGGAGCAATTGGGTGTTAATTTTTTTAGATGGACAGGATGAATGCTGCTGTCCCGTTGCAGAAGGAGGGTCCAGGATGCTGGACAATGAGGCTCTCTTTCTCCAGCAGGATAATGTACAGTCCATTACAAGATTGAAATCCCATGGGCCAGCAGGGTCCATTCCCCCTCCCTCCCTCTCTCCCTCTTTTCCTTCCTTCCTTCCTTCCTTCCTTCCTTCCTTCCTTCCTTCCTTCCTTCCTTCCTTCCTTCCTTCCTTCCTTCCTCCTTCTTTCCCTCCCTCCCTTTTCCTTCCTTCCTTCCCTCCCTTTTCCTTCCTTCCTTCCTTCCCTCCCTCCCTCCCCCTTTCTTCCTTCCTTCTCTTCCTTCCTTCCCTCCCTCTCTCCCTCTTTTCCTTCCTTCCCTTCCTTCCCTCCCTCCCTCTTTTCCTTCCTTTCTTTCCCCTCCCTCCTTTCCCTCTTTCCGCCCCTCCCTCCCTCCCCTCTTTCTTTCTTTCTTTCTTTCTTTCTTTCTTTCTTTCTTTCTCTCTCTCTCTCTCTCTCTCTCTCTCTCTCTCTCTTTCTTTCTTCCTTTCCAGCTACTCCAGCACAAACACGCTCCCACTAAATTGAATTTTCTCACGTTTAATTCAGTTCCTCCATTTCCTGCCTAGTTTGAGTTTCCATGTAAGTTCAAAGCACTCTTGATTCCCAAAACACTGAGTACTTCTCGCCTAAAGGATGAGAAGATCACGCAAGGCTTCATTCATTCATTCATTCATTCATTCATTTTTTAGATTTCTTAACTGCCCATTTCCTTTAGACAGGGGTCCTGGGCAATTGAATTGAACTGAAAAATTGACTTTGTGCAAGATATACTTATCAACATACAAATACACACACACACACACACACACACACAAATCCTCTTGGTTTCAATGGGACATTGTCACTGGCACATTTAACTGGCTCATTGCTAGTGTATTTTTCTTCGTTCAGTTTAACTCCGTAAAAACAGCCCCCTTGATTAGGCAGTTTTCATTTTGTATGACTTTGTGGGCAATTTCTCAAACAACACACACACACACACACACACGCACGCACACACACACACACCACACACTTTTAAATACTGTATATATCTATAAAAGTGCCAAGGCTTATCACAAGAGTGGAAGCCACAATGAGGGAAGAGCAGGAAATTAAAAAAAAGAAGAAGAAAAAGAGGACGGAAGGAAGAAAACCATTACTCAGTTGAAATAATAACTTGAAGAAACGGAGAGAGGGTGCAGGAAATCATATATTACTGCTGGGATGTATTAATAACTGAGTAGGGCAAAAAAAAAAACCAAACCCCATAAAACTTTTTGTGTCTAAAAAGCTATATCATGTCAGGGCAAAACTGGTTCCTAGAGAACACCCTAGTTTAATCCGATGCTTAGAGAGATATTTGGTCAAGGTTTTAGAGAGTGGATCCCTGGACGTTTTTAAGAAGAGATTGGACAACCATTGGTCTGAAATTGTATAGGGTTCCCTGCCTGAGCAGGGGGATGGACTAGAAGACCTCCAAGGTCCCTCCCAACTCTGTTATTTCCATTTCTTCTCGAAGTCTCCAGAGGAAAAAGGACATTTTTAGGCTGAGGGACCAAATCCAAGCTCAGCCCTTCTTCAATTTGAGTGACAAGCCTTTCTTTCTGTGTAATCTTGAGCCTTGCTTCTTGCCTTCCTCAGATTTCCACATCTGTTCTGCCATTTATTTCCTAGTTATTTAAGACAGAATAACAGAGTTGGATGGCACCTTGGAGGTCATCTAATCCAACCCCTTTCTCAGGCAGGAAACCCTATACCAGGGGTAGGCAACCTTGGCTCTTTTATGACTGGTGGACTTCAACTCCCAGAATTCCTGAGCCAGCATGGCTCAGCTTGGAAACCTCTCCCTTTCCCCTCAGCATGGCTGGCTCAGGAATTCTGGGAGTTGAAGTCCACGAGTCATAAAAGAGCCAAGGTTGCCTACCCCTGTCCTAAGTCCTCCTGTTCTAAGCGGTAAGCCTCCTAGACCAGGGGTAGGCAACCTTGGCTCTTTTATGACTCGTGGACTTCAGCTCCCAGAATTCCTGAGCCAGCATGGCTCAGCTTGGAAACTCTCCCTTTCCCCTTCGCATGGCTGACTCAGGAATTCTGGGAGTTGAACTCCACGAGTCATAAAAGAGCCAAAGTTGCCTACCTTTGGCCTAGGCCTAGGTCACTTTAAGACTCGTGGACTTCAACTCCCAGAATTCTTCAGCCAGCATGGGGAACTAAGGCTCCCTCATGACTCATGGACTTCAACTCCCAGAATTCCTGAGCCAGCATGGCTCAGCTTGGAAACCTCTCCCTTTCCCCTCAGCTTGGCTGGCTCAGGAATTCTGGGAGTTGAAGTCCACGAGTCATAAAAGAGCCAAGGTTGCCTACCCCTGGTTTAGACCATTTCAGGCAAATGGCTGTCCAGTCTCTTCTTAAAAACGTCCAGTGTTGGAGCACTCACAGCTTCTGGAAATAAGTCATTTCACTGTTTAATTGTTCTCACAGTCAGGAAATTCCTCCTTAGTTCTAGGTTGCTTCTCTCCTTGGTTAGTGTCCATCCGTTGCTTCTCGTCCTGCCTCCAGGCGCTTTGGAGAACAGCTCGACTCCCCTCTTCTTTGTGGGCAACCCCTGAGATATTTGAACATTGCTGTCATATCCCCCCCCCCTTAGTCCTTCTTTTCATTAAACCAGACAGGATGGGAATGTTGGGAAATCTGGAACCCAGAACTCGGGTGGAAAAAAAGGAGAGAGAGAGAGAGAGAGAGAGAGAGAGAGAGAGAGAGAGAGAGAGAGAGAGAGAGAGAGAGAGAGAGAGAGAGAGAGAGAGAGAGAGAACTGCCTCAGCCACAAAAAAGAAAATGGAGTTCCATTTCAAAGAGAGAGGATGGAGGGGGAAGGGAAAAAATAATAATCACACCCATTAGCAATCTCCCAAGTTCCCAAAGTCGGTTCATATATCAAGCTGACAGCAACCCCAACCGATGGATAAGCCCTGTGTTGACTTAGAGATCTGTTTCCTTTTGCAATTGTCAGGAGTGCTGTAGAGAATGCAGTTCGGCAGTGTGAATAACACCGTGGTTCACCTGTAAATGACTGGGATTGAAAGAGGCAACTGTTTGCCCTTCAATCATTTGGGGGGAGGAGAAAAAAAAAAGGCCTTTTGTACCTGGAGCCTTACTGTCCCAGAACAGGAGGTTAGCATGGGGGGGGGGGGAAGGACCAGGGGAAGGGGAGGGAATCCAGCGACTGACAATGCAAGGCCTGTCAATCTCCCCCCCCCCTAATGATTATGTACTGGGCCAAAGTATGCTGGTGCTTTATGGGATAATTGCAGGAGAAGGTCACAGGTGGGGGAACGTTGCCAACCGTTTCTGAGGTGGAGAAAACCCGCCCAAAGGGGATATAGAGTGCAGAACTGGGTGGATAGGTGGACGCAAGTTGTTTGGATGGGGATAGTAAATGGGGGAGGGGAGGGGGTTGCGAATCGTTTGTTTGGAAGGGACCCGGGGCGCTTCCTGGCTCGATCCACGTTGCTTCTGGGGAAAAAAACATGAGGGAGCTTCATTCAGTGAGAGTTTGAGAGTGTTAAGAGGGGGGCCACTTTAGCCTTTGTCTGTGGCTGTCTGTCTGACTCCGTCCCTCTTTCTCTCAGTCTTTCTACTTGTCTATCTACTAACCTACATTTCTCTCCCTTTCTCTCTCCCTCTCTCCTTCTGTGTCTGTCTATTCATTTGTCCATCCATCATCCATCTATCCATCCATCCATCCATCCAGTCTATCATTTCTCTCTCTTCCTTCTATCTGTCTCTGTCTCACTTTTTCTCTCTCTACCTACCTACATTGCTCTCTATGTGTTTGTGTGTCTCTCTCTGTGAGTGTCTATCCATTTGTTCATCCATCCATCCATCCATCCATCCATCCATCCATCCATCCATCCTTCCATCCATCCATCCAGTTTCTCTCTCTCTCTCTCTCTCTCTCTCTCTCTCTCTCTCACACACACACACACACACACACACACGCCTGCCTATCTATCTATCTATCTATCTATCTATCTATCTATCTATCTATCTATCTATCTATCTATCTATCTATCCCCCTCTCTCTTGCTATCTGCCTGCCTGCCTGCCTGCCTGCCTATCTATCTATCTATCTATCTATCTATCTATCTATCTATCTATCTATCTATCTATCCCTCTCTCTCTTGCTATCTGTCTGTCTGTCTGTCTGTCTGCCTGGCTGCCTATCTATCTATCTATCTATCTATCTATCTATCTATCTATCTATCTATCTATCTATCTATCTATCTATCTATCTATCTCTTGCTGCCTGCCTGCCTGCCCGCCCACCCCCCCACCCCCCCCGCCCACCCCCCACCCCCCCGCCCACCCCCCCACCCACCCCACCCCCCCACCCACCCACCCACCCACCCACCCACCCACCCACCCACCCACCCACCCACCCACCTATCTATCTATCTATCTATCTATCTATCTATCTATCTATCTATCTATCTATCTATCTATCTATCTATCTATCATCTCTCTCTCTTTCCTATTCCCTTATCTATGGCAACTTATATTTGCAGCACTCTTCCGATATCCCAGAAGTAACTCAAAGTCTGAAGAATCTTGATGTCACCGGCACAAATCTATTTAATCCACTTTTAAGCCCAGCCAAGTTACTGGCCATCCCCACATTGTGTGGTGAGGAATTCACCAGGTCAATTAAGCGCAGTGTAAGGCTGGACATTGTTCCATTGTTAGCATCACGCAGTATGTTTTTAGGACAGGGGCATAACCCAATGAATTATGAACAACGTGCCCCAAGAAGAAAGCACCCCAAGGCAAAGCTATGTAAGAATCTTAGCCGCATTTCTGGATTTAAAACAAACAAACAAAAAAAATTGGAAAACAACATCTTTACATGAACTTTGCCTCTGCCACCCACCCCAACGCTGCAGATTGCCCCAAAAGCACAGTAGGAAGGTAATATAAAGTAGGCCCTTTTTGCACACCTATTTAATAACCTATGTTTATCATAATTACACAGCTAGCAAGCAGCTTTTTTAATACAGCAATTCCCCCCCCCACCCACCCATTTTCTTAACCTTTTGAGATGGTTCCATGTGCTCCTCCACCTTCAGGGCGGGGTGGAGAGGAAGCAAGAATAATTACTTAAACTAAGAATGGAGACTCTAAAACCCCCTTTTTTCTTCCACATGCTTGTTCACGTCTCTCTCCCCAGGTTGGGATTCTGTCTTCGGTTCCAGTCAGACTAACAAAGCAAAATTCATTAAATCCATTACTTTGCCTGACTAATGGAATGCTTGAACACGGGATCTGAAAGAGGCAATAGGGCTACATTTAGGTCTTACTATGTCCTGGAGACAAGCTAATAGCCTGGCGTTTACCTACTTGTAGACTTTCAATTAATCATTTGAAGAGCCGGTTCTAAACATCACTAAAAGCTACTGGCCGAAATGTGGACCTCCAATTACAAAGATACCTCCAGAGACCATTCAGAAGGTTTTCCTATGTCTTAAAATAATTTGCTATTATTGTCATTTATTTATCCGACGGCAGTCCTTGATGTATGACCGCAACGGAGCCTGAAATTCCTGTTGCTAAGTGAGACAGTTGTTAAGTGAGTTTTGCTCCATTTTACGAGCTTCCCTGCCACAGTTGCTAAGTGAAGGGGTTAGGTTAGTGACATGGTTGTTAAGTGAATCCGGCCTCCCGTCTGAGAGTAGAGTAGAGCTGGAAGGAGGTCTTCTAGTCCAGGGGTAGGCAACCGTGGCTCTTTTATGACTCGTGGACTTCAACTCCCAGAATTCCTGAGCCAGCATGAGGGAAACTTTGGCCCCTTCATGATTCGTGGACTTCAACTCCCAGAATTCCTGAGCCAGCATGAGGGAAACTTTGGCCCCTTCATGACTCGTGGACTTCAACTCCCAGAATTCCTGAGCCAGCATGAGGGAAACTTGGCCCCTTCATGACTCGTGGACTTCAACTCCCAGAATTCCTGAGCCAGCATGAGGGAAACTTTGGCCCCTTCATGACTCGTGGACTTCAACTCCCAGAATTCCTGAGCCAGCATGAGGGAAACTTGGCCCCTTCATGATTCGTGGACTTCAACTCCCAGAATTCCTGAGCCAGCATGAGGGAAACTTGGCCCCTTCATGACTCGTGGACTTCAACTCCCAGAATTCCTGAGCCAGCATGGCTCAACTTGGAAACCTCCCGCTTTCCCCTCAGCATGGCTGGCTCAGGAATTCTGGGAGTTGAAGTCCACGAGTCATCAAAGAGCCAAAGTTGCCTACCCCTGTTCTAGTCCAGGGGGAGCTTTATACCACCTGAGTACAGGTGATCCGCCATTTGCAACCATTCGTTTAGTGTCCCTTCGAAGTTACAACAACACTGAAAAAAGTGACTTTTGACTGGCTTCGACTGGTCATGTGATCAAAATTCAGACACTTGGCAACTGGGCATGTATTTACGACCGTTGCACCCTCCTGGGGTTATGTGAAAGGAAAGTCAATGGGGGGGGGGAAAGCCTGATTTACTTAACAACCACGTTGCTAACTTAAAGAACTGCAGGAATTTACTTGAACAGGGGTGGCAAGAAAGATTGTAAAACTTAAAACTTACTCAACAATTATCTTGCTCAGCAGCAGAAAGTCTGGACTGAATTGTGGTGATACGTATTCCAGTCGAGTCCGACTTTAGAGGGCGGTGCCCATCTCTGTTTCTTAGCCAAGGGAGCCAGCGTTATCTGAAGACCAGGCATGCCTATAAGCCAAGATGTGTAGAACGCTATTATCTTCCCACTGAAGTGGTACCTATTTATCTGCTCGCATTCGCGTGCTTTCGAACTGCTAGCTGGGCAGGAGCCAGAGCGAGGACGGGAGCTCACGCGCTGTGCAGTGCTGGGGTCTCGAACTTGAACTGTCAGCTGTCCAGCTGACAAGCTCAATGTCTTTAACTCCTGAGCCGTTGAGGACTACCTGTGTATTTTCTGATTTTTCTAACAAGTAGGTTATCCTACACTCGCTGAGTCTCCCTCCCATCCCTCTCTTGGTCAACAGAGCTGTGAAACGCTGCTGTTTTTGCTCCAATCTGTCTCATTTTATGTTTCCTTTCTCCCGAAGGCCTTGCTTATGAGTCAAATTCATCGTAAGACCATGAGTGTTGGCGTACAGATGGCAAGCTGAGATTAAACCCACGGAGGCCTCGCTAACCCTGGTGCTGAAGGAGATGGTTATCACTCTTCTTTGCTTGCAAGCAAAGCAAATATCTTCACCCAGTAAGATTGCAGATAAAATATGAATATCGGTGTAAGTCTAACATGTGGGTGAGTTTCAAAGGAACACATGCTGTCAATTTTATCTAAAAATCTAGCTAACCATTTTTTTTTTCTTTTTGGGTAGTGTGCTTCTTCATTTTGATGACGCACATTGTTTCCCAGTGCAGTGGTGCACAACATTAAAAGCAGCGCTGCTTGCCAGTCGCTTTTTAAAAGGATGTTCTCTGACATGGTGTTGTAGGTGTGTGTTTTGAGGAGCGATTGCTATATTTCTCCCATGTGAATTTTTTCTTGTATTCCTTCTTATTCACTTCTTGGTCTCAGAGGGGGAAAAAAAATGTTCTTGGCAGTGTTTTAGAATATACTCATTTGATTTGTCCTTATTCCACAGAATAACTGAATGACAGAGTTGGAAGGGACCTTGGAGGTCTTCTAGTCCAACCCCGTGCTCAAGTAGAAGACCTTATAAATTTCAGACAAATGGCTGTCCAATCTCTTCTAAAAAACCTCCAGTGTTGGAGCATCCACAACTTCTGGAGGCAAGCAGTTCCACTGGTTAATTGTTCTCACTGGCAGGAAATTTCTCTTTAGTTCTAGGTTGTTTCTCTCCTTGATTAGTGTCCATCCGTTGCTTCTTGTCCTGCTTTGGAGAATGAGTTGACTCCTCTCTTCATTGGGGCAGCCCTTGAGATATTGGAACACTGCTCTCATGTCACCCCCTCGTCCTTCTCTTCATTAAACTAGACATACCCAATTCCTGCAACCGATCTTCATATGTTTTAGCCTTCAGCACCCCCCCAATCATCTTTGTTGCTCTTCTCTGCACTCTTTGTAGAGTAGCTTTTTAGAAGAGCTAGACCAGTGGTTCTCAACCTTTTTAATGCCGCGACTCCCAACCGGTCGTAAGTCAAGGACTACTCAACCGGTCGTAAGTTGAGGACTACTCAACTGGTGCAGCACCGTTTGCAGAATGGGACTTTTGGCGGGCTCAGCAGGGCAGAGACAGCCTGGACAATTCCTATTGGCTTTTGAAAGCCAATAGAATTAGACTCTATTCAAGAGAGTCTATTCTGTTGGCTTTCAAAAGCCAATAGAATAAAAGGGAGTAGCACAGCTAAGGAAAAGGGGGAAAAAATGGCGGACTGTGTTGTTTGGTGACCCCCGTGAAATGGTCGTTCGACCCCAAATGGGGTCCCGACCCACAGGTTGAGAACCACTGAGCTAGACAGAGTTTGCACAAAATGTTCAAGAGATCAGTTCAAAATCCAGATGCTGCTAAGCTTGGTTAGCGTTGAACTTGAATGGGGATTTGATGTGCGTGTGTGGCTTCGCAGGTTGTGCAAAGCAATCCGTTTGGTAAGTCTATGGTTCACCATCTATTGTGCAAACCGCCCTCTCCCCCATGGGTTAATTCAGATACCAAGAAAAGCATGTTGAACAAGCTTAACGTTGGCATGTCATAACTTACAGCACCTACAGTAAATATTAATATCATTTACTCTTACACTCCTGGATATCATATCTAATCAGGGAGGGTGACTTTATCAGGGAGGGTGTAACTGTCTGAGGTTGATTACAACCTGCAGTGGCTTAGGAGCTCAGCTCACTCAAAATATTTGGACTCTGCAGAAGACCACACGGAGATTCTTAGTGCTCTCTGAGCTTGGTTGTTTTCTTGCAGATGTTTCATTACTCAAACTAGGTAACATCATCAGTGCTAGAAGGGAGTGTGGTTTGGGGGGGAGGAGGGGAGGAGGAGGACTGTGGAGTCCTTGGTGCTGTCTGAGCTTGGTTGTTTTCCTGCAGATGTTTCATTACTCAAACTAGATAACACCATTAGTGCTAGTAAGCTACCCAGTTTGGGTAATGAGACATCTGCAGGAGAACAACCAAGTTCAGAGACCACTAAGGACCCTTCATTTCAACCCTGAGCTATAAATATTCTCCTTTAGAGCAGGGGTCTCCAACCCCTGGTCCGTGGATTGGCACAGGTCCAGGGCCTGCCAGAAACCGGGCCACACAGACAAGCAAAGCCCCATCCGTGGGATGCAGGCGGCATGGAAAACCACGCCCTCTCCGATCCGTGGAAAAACCTTTCTCCATTGGACCGGTCCCTGGTATCCAAAAGTTTGGGGGCCGCTGCTTTAGAGGACCATGCTGATGTTTAGGTCATCCAGTGCACCTTTTCTGGAGAGCTTTGTGCCCACCTTAACAAGAGCACAACTTCAAGACTGGAAACGTCAGGCTACAATCGCCAGCCCCAATACCTCTCCATAAGGCATTGTGTGCGCTTAATCAACTAGGTTTGAAGCCATAGATTCAAAGAAGGATTCCAAGGAATTCAGCAATCCTTAAATTGTGATTATAGCAATAGCACTTCAACTTATATACTGCTTCACGGTGCTTTACAGCCCTCTCTAAGCAGTTGGCAGAGTCAGTTTATTGCCCTCCAACAATCTGGGACCTCATTTTACCGACCTCAGAAGGATGGAAGGCTGAGTCAACCTCAAGTCCTGTTAGGATCGAACTGGTGGCAGTGGGCAGAGTCAGCCTGCAATACTGCATTCTAACCACTGTACCACCTAGGTCCTTCCTTCCTTCCTTCCTTCCTTCCTTCCTTCCTTCCTTCCTTCCTTCCTTCCTTCCTTCCTCCCTCCCTCCCTCCCTCCCTCCCTCCCTCCCTCCCTTCCTTCCTTCCTTCCTTCCTTCTGACTTAGCAATAGCACTTAGACTTATATACCACTTCACAGTGCTTTACAGTCCTCTCTAAGTGGCTTGCAAGTCAGCCAGTGGCCCCCAACCATCTGGGTCCTCATTTTACTGACCTCAGAAGGATGGAAGGCCGAGTCAACCTTTAGCCGGTCAGGATCGAACTCCTGGCAGTGAGCAGATTTAACCTGCAATACCGCGTTCTAACCACTGTGCCACCACATCTCTTACATGCAGTTTGTTTGCTTCTTAGATTCACACCAAACCTTTCATTCAGGAACACAAGCGAGCGACCATCACACACTCCTTCCTCCCATTTTCCCCACAACAAGCAACAACCTTGTGCAAATAAGTTGGGCTGAGAGGGAGTAACTTCTCAACCTGCCCCCCCCCTGAAAAAAAACCTGGGCTTATTTTTTTTTAATTAAAAAAAAGGTGAAACTGGATTGCACATTATTTGGCATTAATGCCAAATAATTACCCTTCAAAAATTCATTATGTTTTATTTTAGCTATTGAAACTTAGCCATCTTCTATTTGTCTGTGAAATAAAACAAGGTGCAGTGGCAATTCGGGCATTAAGAAACCAAAAGACAGACTAGATAGACACTCTTTTTCAAATTCGTACACCTGACATTTAGCTACAGCTAGTCCTCAACTTAATAGGAGTTTGTTACACAGTGCAACTGGGCTTTGCAACTTCTAACCATCGCGGCCTTCCCCATAGTCACGTGACCTAAATTCTGACATTTGGCAACTGGCATGTACTTAGAACGGTTGCAGCATCCCAGGGTCATGTGATCATCCTTTGCAGCCTTCTCAGCTACCGACAAGTAAACAAGTAAATAACAGCACGTCTTCACTGACGTACTGAAATGCATCTTGGGGAGAAACTCCTGCGGTGGATGTGGCAAGAGTTAGTAAATTCCAACGACGCTCTGCCTCATTAATTTTTTATTTTGACTGACGAACAGGGTCCGTAGTATTGACTCGGACACTACACATCCTCTCCAAGACCTGTTTGCCTTGTTCCCTTCTGGGAGGAGGGGGCTTCGTGGTACCTGAAGCAGAACATCCAGATTCAGTCACGGTTTTATCCCGATGTCAACGCTGCAAATACTGTATATTCTTGCTTTGACAATATGCAGAACTGTCTGGTATTTTGGGGGTTAATACAGAGCTTAGAGGGTGGGGGTAAGCCCGTGAAAGAAAGAGGAAGGAAACCTTTGACCTTCACACTAATAGGATAATGTGATATATGACAGCTAATTTACGGAGGGAACATGCTAATAATTTAACTGCTCAGAGGAAGAGAACTTAGATCTTAGCATAGACTTCGTTATGCCTGTGCCAACATTTTGAAGCAATAAAAGACTTTTAGGGAAATCAATGCCTGGGAGTTTCTTTGAAGTGTTTCATTAGCCGGAACCATAACACCCATCCAGTATCAACCTTGTAAACTCTCAAGCTTTCTCTTTCCAGTATGTATTCAAAATGGACAGTGATGAATATGCATATGTATTTATACGTAAGGGTGTATATAACAATAACAACAATAATAAAAAGAACTGGAAAAAAATTACAAAATATCGCGACCTGGCCATCGAAACTGCTCGATTATGGATGAAACGTGTAACAGTGATACCCATTGTCATCGGGGCACTGGGAACTAGGTCCAAAAACTTGGCAAAACACATCAAGAAACTGCAGCTTTCTGCAATAACTCCAGCAATGCCACAAAAAACTGCGCTACTCGGAACATCTTACATTTTAAGAGGTACCTGGTTGATACCTAGGATGCCGGCAGCAACCCTCAATGCCAGTCAATTTGAATGTTCAGTTGACTGACATTCATGTCTAATGAATAATAATAATAATAATAATAATAATAATAATAATAATAATAATAATAATAATAATAATAATACATCAAGAGAGTGAAGAAGATCTTAAAGTCCAAACTCAATGGAGGAAATACCATAAAGGCAATCAACACCTGGGCAATCCCAGTCATTAAGTACACAGCTGGAATAGTGGACTGGACTCAAGCAGAACTAAAAGCAATGGATAGGCAGACCAGAAAAATAATGACAATGAATCATGCCTTCATCCACGCAGTGACATTGATAGACTTTATCTACCAAGGCAAATAGGTGGGCGTGGAATGCTACAAGTACATCAGATGGTTGAAGAAGAAAAAATGGCTTTGGAAGAATATCTGAAGAACAATGATGAAGATGCACTGAAATTTGTATATCAGGAAGGCTTACTAACTACTGGAGAGACCAAACTGGCCTACAAGAAAGACCAAATGAAGAAAAGAATAGAGGCATGGGAAGACAAAGCACTACATGGCCAATACATGAAAAAAAATAGCTGGGAAAGCAGATAATAATAAAACCTGGCAATGGCTAAGAGCAGGAAAATTGAATAAAGAGACCGAGGGATTAATTCTGGCTGCACAAGACCAAGCTTTAAGGACAAATGCATACAAAGTCAAAATTGAGAAGACAGCAACAGACAGTAAGTGCCACCTATGCAAAGAAGCTGAAGAAACAGTGGACCATTTGGTAAGCTGTTGCAAGAAGATTGCACAGACTGATTACAAGCAGCGACATGACAAAGTAGCAACAATGGTGCATTGGAAGATCTGCAAAAAATATCATTTGCCTGTAAGCAAAAACTGGTGGGATCATAAAATAGAGAAAGTCATAGAAAATGATAAAATTAAAATGCTCTGGGACTTCAGAATTCAAACAGACAAGCACCTGCAACATAACACCCCAGACTTAACAATTGTTGATAAGAAAGACAAAAAAGTCTGGATAGTGGACGTGGCAGTGCCTGGAGATAGCAGAATAAAAGAGAAAGAACTGGAGAAGATAACAAAATACAAAGACCTACAAATAGAAATAGAAAGACTGTGGCAAAAGCAAGCAAGGGTAGTACCAATAATAATAGGCTCCTTAGGTGCAATCCCAAAACAACTGGAGCACCACTTGAACACCATTGGCATTGACAAATTCGCTATTAGTCAATTTCAAAAGGTGGCCTTATTAGGAACTGCTTCCATCCTGCGACGATATCTGTAATACCATCAAACATCCACATCTGCCTATCCCAGGTCCTGGGTAAGGACTTGATAGGCAGACAAAATGCCAAATCCAGTCTGAACATCTGGCTGACTGTGCAATACTCCATAATAATAATAATAAGCAAATAGGTGGGCGTGGAATGCTACAAGTACATCTGATGGTTGAAGAAGAAAAAATGACTTTGGAAGAATATCTGAAGAACAATGATGAAGATGCACTGAAATTAGTATATCAGGAAGGCTTACTGACTACTGGAGAGACCAAACTGGCCTACAAAAAAGACCAAATGAAGAACAGAATAGAGGCATGAGAAGACAAAGCACTACATGGCCAATACATTAAAAAAATAGATGGGAAAGCAGATAATAACAAGACCTGGCAATGGCTAAGAGCAGGAAAATTGAAGAAAGAGACTGAGGGACTAATTCTGGCTGCACAAGACCAAGCCTTAAGGACAAATGCATACAAAGTCAAAATTGAGAAGACAGCAACAGACAGTAAGTGCCGCCTATGCAAAGAAGCTGAAGAAACAGTGGACCACTTGGTAAGCTGTTGCAAGAAGATTGCACAGACTGATTACAAGCAGCGGCATGACAAAGTAGCAACAATGGTGCATTGGAAGATCTGCAAAAAATATCATTTGCCTGTAAGCAAAAACTGTGGGATCATAAAATAGAGAAAGTCATAGAAAATGATAAAATTAAACTGCTCTGGGACTTCAGAATTCAAACAGACAAGCACCTGCAACATAACACCCCAGACTTAACAATTGTCGATAAGAAAAACAAAAAAGTCTGGATAGTGGACGTGGCAGTGCCTGGAGACAGCAGAATAGACGAGAAAAAACTGGAGAAAATCACAAAATACAAAGACCTACAAATAGAAATAGAAAGACTGTGGCAAAAGCAAGCAAGGGTAGTACCAATAGTGATAGGCTCCTTGGGTGCAATCCCAAAACAACTGGAGCACCACTTGAACACCATTGGCATTGACAAATTCGCTATTAGTCAATTGCAAAAGGTGGCCTTACTAGGAACTGCTTCCATCCCACGAAGATATTTGTAATACCATCAAACATCCACATCTGCCTATCCCAGGTCCTGGGTAAGGACTCGATAGGTAGACAAAATGCCAAATCCAGTCTGAACATCTGGCTGACTGTGCGATGATCCATAATAATAATAATAATAGGCCATCAAATTGGGTGTGACTCTTTTTAAGAGCAGCCTCGCTTAACAACGAAGATTCCCAATTGCGCTCATAAGTCAAGGACAACCTGTATCGAGCTTCCTGATTGGTGTCCTTAGGTCCACTTGATTGCTTAGAAAACCAAGTTTTTCTAAACTGTGTTTCAGAGGGCGACTGAAATGCCCTCTGTGTGTCGACGAAGAACCCTCGGATCAATAATAAATGTGTATGGTTAGACTCTCCTAAAATAGATAAATAAATAATCTGGAATAATTCATCATTAGGTGGTGGCAGAATGATGGTCTTGAAGCTTAACTTTTCTCATTGAAGAAAGAAGTGCTGGCGAGTGTGTGAGAGAGAGATATAGAATTGTTTTCTGGCGTCGTTAACTGCTTTGTGGAGTGTCGCGTCCTGTACACGAAAATATAATTGAGTAGCATGAATGTCACCGGGATAAGAAATAAATTAGCGCACACGGACACAATTCAAATTTGTTGGTCAACAAATACAATTGGGCTAAGTTACTTTGCTGTCTAATATGAAGGACGAGATGTGTTCCAATTCAGGAAGTCCTTGACTTACAACCAGTGGTGGGATTCAGCTGGTTCACACCACTTCGGCAGAACCGGTAGCTAATGTTTTGTTGCCCAGGCCCAGAATGGATTTCCGGAAGCAGCATCCACACAGAGAACCGGTTGTTCACGTAGTTGAATCCCACCACTGCTTACAACCATTCATTTAGGGATGGTTCAAAGTTACAACCGCATTGAAAAAAATATAACTTGTGACCGTTCTTCACACTTACAACCATTATGGTGTCCCTATGATTATGAAATTTGGAAGCTTGGCAACTGGCACGTATTTATGACGGTTGCAGTGTCCCGGGGTCATGTGATCCCCTTTTGCGACCTTCTGACAAGCAAGGTCAATGGGGGAAGGCCAGATTCACTTAACAACCATATTACTAGCTTAACAACTGCAGTGATTCGCTTAACAACTGTGGCATGGAATGACATAAAAGGGGGCAAAACTCCTGGTGGTGGTCTCCTAAGGGGCTTTCACGCTAAGGCGGGACTAGAATTCACTGCCTCCTGGCGATTGGCCCAAAGTCACCTAGGGGGCTTTCACGCTAAGGCGGGACTAGAACTCACTGCCTCCTGGCGATTGGCCCAAAGTCACCTAGGGGGCTTTCATGCCTAAGGCGGGACTATAACTCACTGCCTCCTGGCGATTGGCCCAAAGTCACCTAGGGGGCTTTCACGCTAAGTCGGGACTAGAACTCACTGCCTCATGGCGATTGGCCCAAAGTCACCTAGGGGGCTTTCACACTAAGGCGGGACTAGAACTCACTGCCTCCTGGCGATTGGCCCAAAGTCACCTAGGGGGCTTTCACGCCTAAGGTGGGACTAGAACTCACTGCCTCCTGGCGATTGGCCCAAAGTCACCTGGGGGGCTTTCACACTAAGGCGGGACTAGAGCTCACTGCCTCCTGGCGATTGGCCCAAAGTCACCTAGGGGGCTTTCACGCCTAAGGCGGGACTAGAACTTACAGCCACCTGGCAGATTTGTTCTGCCTAATATGCCTCAGTATCTCTAGGAGGTTTATGGAGTTTTGATCCCATTAAGTTGCTTCAGTCGTGATGGATGTACAGAGTTGATTCATCATTTTGGCAGCAGCAAAATGGATCCACTCAAGCTGCTGTGGAGACACAATCAGAATATCGCTTTACAAAAAGTTAGTAGGGCCATTCTTGGAATATTGCATCCAGTTTTGGTCAGCACACTATAAAAAAGATGTTGAGACTTTGGAAAAAGTGCAGAGAAAAGCAATAAAGTTGATTAAGGGCCTGGAGACTGAAACCTGTGATGAGCAGTTGCAGGAATTGGGTATGGTTAGTCTAGTGAAAAGAAGGACTAGGGGTGACACGACAGCAGTGTTCCAATATTTGAGGGGCTGCCATGAGGAAAAGGGGGTCAACCTATTTTCCAAAGCACAAGAAGGCAAGACAAAAACCATTGGCTGGAAACTAACCAAGGAGAGAAGCAACCTCGAATTAAGGGAGAAATTTCCCAGTGGTGACAACAATCAATCAGTGGAAGGACTTGCCTCCAGAAGTTGTGAGTGCTCCAACACTGGAAATTTTTAAGAAGCGATTCAGACAACCATTTGTCTGAAATGATATAGTCTTCTGCTCGAGCAGGGGATTGGATTAGATGACCTCCAAGGTATTTTATTTATTTATTTATTTATGAGACTTATATACTGCTTTTAAGTGCAAGCACTCTCTAAGCGGCGTACACCAGTAAGCAATGTATATATATATATTTACATTGCCCCCAACAATCTGGGTCCTCATTTTACCTACCTCGGAAGGATGGAAGGCTGAGTCAACCTTGAGCCGGTGAGATTTGAACCGCTGACCTGCTGAACACATAAAGAAGAGGGAATTATGGCTGCCATAAAGAAGAGGGAATTAAGCTATTTTCCAAAGCGCCTGAAGGCAGGACAAGAAGCAACGGGTGGAAACTCATCAGGGAGAGAAGCAACCTAGAACTAAGGAGAAACTTCCTGACAGTGAGAACAATTAATCAGTGGAACAGCCTGCCTCCAGAAGCGGTGAATGCTCCAACACTGGAAGTTTTTAAGAAGAGACTGGACAGCCATTTGTCCGAAATGGTGTAGGGTTTCCTGCCTGAGCAGGGGGTTGGACTAGATGACCTCCAAGGTCCCTTCCAACTTTACTACTATTACTATTACTAACACAGTCAGCTAAAGTGGTCTGCAGTACTGCACTCTAACTGCTGCACCACCTCAGCTCAGGTATCTTCCAACTGTTATTCTGTGTTCCAAATAAACATGGATGGAAAAGTGTAGTGCAGAGCACCCAAGGGGGGAAAAAAAAACAAATAGTGAATAGAGAAAACTAAATAAAGCCAACTAAAAACGGATCTAACCCATTGTGGATGTGATCTGAAGCAAGCTGAAATCATAGCAACGGACAAAGAACTTCAGCAAAGGATTCTGTGGGATACCAACAGTGGCCCTGTCACCCTTGCCATGGAGCATTAGTTGCAAAACCAGATTGAGTTAATCGTATGTTAAAGAGGACAAGTTCAGGCTGACCTGGCACTTCCGTTATTTTATTATTTGCTATTTATTTATTCAGGTCGTGACCTGCCTTTTTCTCATCTGGCAAGTCTTGAAGGCACTCATAACAAGAATAAATTAAAATCAATATTAGAGTGAATAGTAAAATAATTTGCAATGAAATGGCTGCTGAAAGAGATTTCGAAGCGCCAGGAGAATTAAGAGGTGGATTAGAAGTGGGATTAAATGAACACAGCAACCAATATTTCACAGGTCTTGCAAAGTTACATGTGCTGGTTTGGGAGATCAGATTTTCCCTCCAGTTTATGGTTAAAGGTCATCGCTAAGAACTTTCAGCTCGATGCTCAGAGGGAATACAAAGGAAATCAAGGGCGATCCAGAGGCCTACACATCAATACACCCCATAGATGTGATATGGGAGTATGGGTTTTTTCCTTCTTCTTCAGTTGAGCTGATGTAATGGAATTCATCTTCAAAACAAAGGTTTTCTTGATTTCTTCTCAGGCTCAACTTCATACCACTGAGAAGCCAAGATTATACTCTTAATCAGTACTTCTCAACCTTGACCATTTTAAAGTATCTGGACCAACTCCCAGAATTCCCCAGCCAGCATTCCATTCCATTCTAGAGAATATTGGTAGCTCAGGGTTAAAGTGTGGGTGCTCTCTGAGCTTGGTTGTTTTCTTGCAAACATTTCAATATGAAACTAGGCAACATCATCAGGAAGTATTTCCATCTCCATCTTCTCCAGAAAATTGTTGTTGTTAGTTGCAAAGTCGTGTCTGACCCATCGCGACCCCATGGATAACGTTCCTCCAGGCCTTCCTGTCTTCTACCATCTTCTGGAGTCCATTTAAGCTCATACCTACTGCTTCAGTGACTCCATCCAGCCACCTCCTTCTCTGTTGTCCCCTTCTTCTGTTGCCCTCAATCTTTCCCAGCATCAGGCTCTTCTCCAGTGAGTCCTTCCTTCTCATTAGGTGGCCAAAGTACTTGAGTTTCAACTTCAGGATCTGGCCTTCTAAAGAGCAGTCAGGGTTGATCTCCTCTAGGACTGACCGGTTTGACCGCCTTGCAGTCCAGGGGACTTGCAGGAGTCTTCTCCAGCACCATAGTTCAAAGGCCTCATTATTTTAGTGATTGTCGCACGTTATTCCACATTATCGCAGTGAGACATGTACAGATCTGTACATTGGAGAAACGAAACAACCCCTTCACAAACTCGTGGCACAACACAGGAGAACAAACCCATTAGGACAAGATTCAGCAGTCCATCTGTATTTGAAAGATAAATGTTATCCTTCTGAAGACAGCAGTTCAGATTCTGGACAGAGAGGACCACTGGGTCCATCTACATTTGGACTAAACAGCACTCTCTCAGCAGAAGGAGAGGGGAAATATGACACCACCTATTTACTGTTTACAACATAGTCTTTTCAGCAGTTCCAAAAAGGCTCCATACCCATTTGCCCGGTTTAAATGACCCTAAGCACACAGATAAATCTCCAAGTGGTCTCAACGACTCTCAGAAAGAGTACTAATGACCAGATGATGGCAAGGAATATACATCCTTCCATCCTCCACCATTCAGTCAGAACTGAAGAAGCTCCTGGGATGAGAAGCGAAACATCCTCAAGGAAAAGCCAAAGTTCAGTTGCCTTTTGAAAAAAAAAAAAACCACGTTTGAGATGTGTAGTACCACAGGTTCTCCAGTCTTTGCTTTGAACCTTGGCTAATATTCGATCCTTTCTATCAAAATAAAAAATTGTGTTGCATCTGAACTAGACTGTGTTGTTTTTCTGGGTCGTGTATGTGTGTGTATGTGGGTATATGCGTAATTATTATTTTTTGTCATGTTTATGCAGTGTATATGGGAGATGGTTACCCTTTGAAAGTTGTATGCAATGAAATCTCAATATACATTTAAAGTGACAATAGAGTTATTATTCTATTCTATTCTATTCTATTCTATTCTATTCTATTCTATTCTATTCTATTCTATTCTATTCTATTCTATTCTATTCTATTCTATTCCTAGTCTAGTCTAGTCTAGTCTAGTCTAGTCTCATACTCTGCTAACAGGAATGGATGCTAATAGCTGGCTGGTCTTTGCATCTTGTAGATAAGAAACATTTATTCTTTTAGTAGCAAGTTTTGGGCCTCACACTTTGGATGTAACACACAGTGCATAATGTGCAGTCTCACTGACAAACTGGCAGTGTGTATGAAGGTAATAGAATTCTGGCGCCCTCTATGGGGTTCAAGATGTGAAAGGAGGCACATAAGAAAACAGGAAAATATTTCATGTATCTTGCCAAAAAGAGTTCTGATAATAAAAATCAGGATGCTTCTGATGATCAACATACAGTATATGGCTAGACAGTCTCTGTATACTTCTTCTTCTTCTTCTTCTTCTTCTTCTTCTTCTTCTTCTTCTTCTTCTTCTTCTTCTTCTTCTTCTTCTTCTTCTTCTTCTTCTTCTTCTTCTTCTTCTTCTTCCTCTTCTTCTTCCTCTTCCTCTTCTTCTTCTTCTTCTTCTTCTCTCTCTCTCTCTCTCTCTCTCATTTTTGTTTTCAGTCCACATTTGTTCTGCACCTATTTTCCTTGATTTTATCTCCTCTTGTTTCAACAACCACCTTTTAGTACTTTATTCCCATTGCGTTCAACTCACAGTTATGTTTTTCCTGATGTACGTAACTCTCACATTGACGTAACAATGTGGGCAGAAGAAACGGAGCTCTTTAACAAATATACATTCTTCTGAGAACTTCCACCTGGGGGAAAATTTCAACAAAGCAAATAGACAAATGGGTCTTTCCTTGCAATTTTCTAGAGGAGTGAACCTCCTCCTCCTCCTCCTCCTCCTCCTCCTCCTCCTCCTCCTCCTCCTCCCAGTTCTTCTGTAATAAGAAAATGTTGGTTTCTCTGATGGGAACCAACTAAGAATAACACAGTTGGAAGGGACATTGGAGGTCTTCTAGTCCAACCCCCTGCTCAAGCAGGAAATTCTATACCACCACCACCACCACCACTTCCTCCTCCTCCTCCTCCTCCTCTTCTTCTTCTTCTTCTTCCTCCTCCTCCTCCTCCTTTGAAAAAAAAATAATTCCTTGCAACAGACCACATTCTATCCATTCGTTTTTCTGGTCACATTGACCTGCTTTAAAATTTCCCCCGCTATTTTCTCTATCTTTCGTAAACTTAACAATCTAACTACACAGACTCATTTGTTTGCTCTCTTTTTTTTCTCCATGAAGATGAAAACTTGCAATTGTTCACCTAGTCTTTACCATTTTCCTCTCAAACATGGTTTCCTCGATCTTTGAAAAGCTTGCGGCAACATGTGAAAAGCTGGCATTGCACAGAATGCCTAGGAAATCTACGAAACATGTGTTGTTGTTGTTGGGCAAAGTATGAAATAAGTCTGTGTTATTTTAATATGCTATATCATTTCCCTCGGCGCTGTATACAATGCCTAGGCTGTCATGGTTCCGACAGATGAAACTCTTCAAAGAATTTTGAGGCATTGTTTACCTTAAAGAATCTTTATTGGAGTAGCATAGCTTCAGCACTAACATAGCTGAAGCCAAAATCTGAATTCCCCTCTCCTGAACACATAGTATCAAAGCACAATTCTCTCCTCTAATTTACATTCATAAATCACATTCTCCAATTAGTTTGAAATGCAGACTTTCCCTCCATTACTCCATTCCGCCATTTCTTATCATCTCTTATTTAAAAAGCCCTGAATTCACACACTATTACAATATTGTTATGTCTAACATTGCTCCTCCTCCTCCCCCAGTATCATCCAATTTTAAGAGTAAAGCATAAGAAAGAAAGTGGTTGCATCTCCATATGTTGTCAAAGCAAGAACATCCAATGTTAGCAGCGTTGACATAGGCATTGTGTAGAATGACAAGAACTATTTAGGCAAAGTATGCAAAGAAAGTCATGAAAAAGGTTAGGCTTAGGCTTACGCTAACGGTCATAAGTCACATTTTTCAGTGCCATTGTGACTTTGAACGGTCTCTAGAACAATTCTTGAAAGTCAAGGGCTGCCTGTATTGGTTATTTATATATATAGCATATGGCAAAATACTGTGTTGGTGTGAGACATCACCAGCAGCATTCTTCCAATTATATATTAATAATAGGTTGTGGGGCTTGTGTACTCTGAGGAAGATGAGAGCTATGCCAGAGGTTCAACCATACTGGACAGGTCTCATCAGAGGAGTCAGACAAAGAGTGTCTCTCCCATAAAAAATATGGTGAGACGTAAATTTCAGAATGCCATACCGGCTCGGATGTCGCCCGGGTTAACAAGGTCCGCACTAGATATTGGAGTTCCTGGATATCTGGTGAAAAATGGGTTACAGGACTCAGGACTGTTGGCTGAGCAACCAGGGCCAGCAGCTGCAGAACTACTGGAAGAAAAGGTGTTTACCCGTCGCAGATACACAGTGATGGAAAACAAAAAAATAATGATCTGTTACTACAGATCAAGCCCAACAAGACGAGGATATCTAAAACGAATGCACGAATTCTGGAAAGAACAACATCCAGAATCAGAAATAACAGAACAGAGACTAGCAGATCAACGCCGATTTATAACACGAAATAAAGTATTTACAGAAACAGAATTGGACGAACTGCAAAGGTTTACCCAGGGCAAAGAAATCAAAGCCTTACCAGAAGTAATTCAGAATGTAGAGGCAAACCAGGGGGAGTTGGCAGTGAAGGAATCCAGCAGAGATATACAACTGTTCTCATTTGGAAACCAGGCACCTCTTCCTCAGGAAGAACAAAACCCTCTAACTAAAGAAATAAAAGAATTGAAACAAAGAATAACTGAGCATCTAGAACAGCACAAAAACAACAGAATAAGGCTGCCTGCATTGAAGCTTGTTCCAAAGAAACAGCTAGCACAAGCATTAAAAGATGCAAATACTGCAATAGCAAGTATAAGCACCAATTCACTGCAAGAAACAAACCAACTAATGTACAGCACAGCTGCAGTTATAACAGAATACCTGGGATGCAAAATCAACAAAGAAGAAAAACAAACAAACAGTGCACCACAAAAATGGAAGGTTAGACTAGAAAATAAGATCAGCAAGTTAAGATCACATGCAAGCAAGCTAGAACAGATGAAAGAAAAGAAGCTGAAGAACAAGAAGACCAAAGAATACCTAATCAAGAAATACCACTTAGAAACAAGGAAGATCAAGGAAGCACTGGAAATAATAAAGCAACAAATAACAGCTATAGCCAGGAAAATCAGTAGATATGAAGCTCGAATTGCAAACTATAGGCAGAACCTCCAATTTCAATCCAATCAGAAACGTTTCTACCAATCCATCAATGGAGAAACTGCAAGGAATCAGTCAGTACCTGACAAGGAAGAAACAGTGCAGTTCTGGAAGCAGATATGGGATAACCCAAAGAAATACAACAAGGATGCAGCTTGGTTAAAAGAGGTGGATGCAAATAAAACAGAAGTTGAAATGAAAGAACTAGTAATAACAACAAAAATGGTAGAAAAAAGAGCAAAGAAAATCAAAAATTGGTCAGCACCAGGTGAAGATGAACTGCATGGGCTGAAACATCTAACTGTTATACACCCACCATTGCCAACAGTTCAACAATATACTACAAGGAGGAGAAATTGAAAAGTGGCTAACAACTGGGAAAACCTACCTAATAATGAAAAATCCAGCAAAAGGGGCAACACCAGGTAACTACAGGCCAATTACCTGCTTACCAACAACTTTCAAATTACTAACTGGTGTGGTAGCTGATGCAGTACAACAGCATCTAGTTGAAAACAATCTCTTTCCACCTGAGCAGAAAGGAAACCGCCCCAATAGCAGAGGAACAAAAGATCAACTCCTAATAGACAAAATGATCTTGGAAAACTGCAAGAGAAGGAAGACCAACCTGAATGTGGCATGGATTGACTACAAAAAGGCATTTGACTCTCTGCCACATGATTGGATAATAAAGTGCCTAGAAATAACAGGAGTAAGTAGAAACATCAGAAAATTTGTGCAAAATCGATGGCACAATGGAAGACACAGTTGCAGATCAATGGTGAGAAGCTGGGAGAGGTTAATATCAAGAGAGGAATATTTCAAGGAGATTCATTATCACCATTACTATTTGTTATTGCACTGTTTCCTCTGTCAACAATACTGAATAACTCAGGACATGGCTATCAAACATCAAAAACATCTGCTAGACTATCCCACCTCCTTTACATGGATGATCTGAAGCTGTATGGAAAAACATCATCTGAAATAGAATCACTGCTCAACACTGTCCGTATATATAGCCAAGATATTGTAATGGAGTTTGGCTTGGACAAATGTGCCACACTTACTATCAAACAAGGAAAAATAGTGAAAACTGAAGGAATCAAGATGCCCCACGAAAATAACATTAAGAGTCTGGATGAGGAAGATACTACAAATACTTGGGTATCCTTCAAGCTGACAACATCAAGCACACTGAAGTCAAGAAAAAGATTAGAGGTGAATACATCAAGAGAGTGAAGAAGATCTTAAAATCCAAACTCAATGGAGGAAATACCATAAAGGCAATCAACACCTGGGCAATCCCAGTCATTAGGTACACAGCTGGAATAGTGGACTGGACTCAAGCAGAACTAAAAGCAATGGATAGGCAGACCAGAAAAATAATGACAATGAATCATGCCCTTCATCCACGCAGTGACATTGATAGACTTTATCTACCAAGGCAAATAGGTGGGCGTGGAATGCTACAAGTACATCAGATGGTTGAAGAAGAAAAAATGGCTTTGGAAGAATATCTGAAGAACAATGATGAAGATGCACTGAAATTAGTATATCAGGAAGGCTTACTAACTACTGGAGAGACCAAACTGGCCTACAAGAAAGACCAAATGAAGAACAGAATAGAGGCATGGGAAGACAAAGCACTACATGGCCAATACATGAAAAAAATAGCTGGGAAAGCAGATAATAATAAAACCTGGCAATGGCTAAGAGCAGGAAAATTGAAGAAAGAGACCGAGGGACTAATTCTGGCTGCACAAGACCAAGCCTTAAGGACAAATGCATACAAAGTCAAAATTGAGAAGACAGCAACAGACAGTAAGTGCCGCCTATGCAAAGAAGCTGAAGAAACAGTGGACCACTTGGTAAGCTGTTGCAAGAAGATTGCACAGACTGATTACAAGCAACGGCATGACAAAGTAGCAACAATGGTGCATTGGAAGATCTGCAAAAAATATCATTTGCCTGTAAGCAAAAACTGGTGGGATCATAAAATAGAGAAAGTCATAGAAAATGATAAAATTAAACTGCTCTGGGACTTCAGAATTCAAACAGACAAGCACCTGCAACATAACACCCCAGACTTAACAATTGTCGATAAGAAAGACAAAAAAGTCTGGATAGTGGACGTGGCAGTGCCTGGAGATAGCAGAATAGAAGAGAAAGAACTGGAGAAGATAACAAAATACAAAGACCTACAAATAGAAATAGAAAGACTGTGGCAAAAGCAAGCAAGGGTAGTACCAATAGTCATAGGCTCCTTGGGTGCAATCCCAAAACAACTGGAGCACCACTTGAACACCATTGGCATTGACAAATTTGCTATTAGTCAATTGCAAAAGGCGGCCTTATTAGGAACTGCTTCCATCCTGCGACGATACCTGTAATACCATCAAACATCCACATCTGCCTATCCCAGGTCCTGGGTAAGGACTCGATAGGTAGACAAAATGCCAAATCCAGTCTGAACATCTGGCTGACTGTGCGATGAATGATAATAATAATAATAGACGAGAAAGAACTGGAGAATATAACAAAATACAAAGACCTACAAATAGAAATAGAAAGACTGTGGCAAAAGCAAGCAAGGGTAGTACCAATAGTCATAGGTGTGTTGGGTGCAATCCCAAAACAACTGGAGCACCACTTGAACACCATCATCGGCATTGACAAATTCGCTATCGGTCAATTGCAAAAGGTGGCCTTACTAGGAACTGCTTCCATCCTGCGAAGATATCTGTAATACCATCAAACATCCACATCTGCCTATCCCAGGTCCTGGGTAAGGACTCGATAGGTAGACAAAATGCCAAATCCAGTCTGAACATCTGGCTGACTGTGCGATGATCCATAATAATAATAATGTTGGAAGGGATCTTGGAAGTCATCTAGTCCAACCCTCTGCTCAGGCAGGAAACCCTATACCAGGGGTAGGCAACCTTGGCTCTTTTATGACTTGTGAACTTCAACTCCCAGAATTCCTGAGCCAGCTTGGCTCAGCATGGAAACCTCTCCCTTTCCTTCAGCATGGCTGGCTCAGGAATTCTGGGAGTTGAAGTCCACGAGTCATAAAAGAGCCAAGGTTGCCTACCCGTGCCCTATACCATTACAGATAAGTGGCTGTCCAATTTCTTCTTAAAAACTTCCAGTGTTGGAGCATTCAACGCTTCTGGAGGCAGGTAGTTCCACTGGTTAATTGTTCTAGCTGTCAGGAAGTTTCTCCTTAGTTTTAGGTTGCTTCTCTCCTTATCGGTCATAGGCATGGTTTACACACATACAGTAAACAAGATGCATAATTATTCCATAAACGAATCACATCTGTATTTGAAAATGTCTCTCATTACATCAATTTATTACATCTACATATTACGCCTTTCCATCTTTCAATCTTCTCACACCATTTATGATTTACTTTCATATTCCCCCCCCCAACTTTTATATAATGCATTTCAATTTCACACTTTAACGCAGAGTTCCCTAACATTTTTGGCTTTGTGCACCGTGGGGCTGGGGCTGGGTACATGCCAGTTGCCAAGCATTTGAATTTTGATCACGTGACCGCGGGGATGCTGCAACGATCCTAACTGTGAAAAAAACTGTGGAAAAAACTTTTTTCAGTGCCGTTGTAACTTTGAATGGTCACTAAAGGAACGGGTGTAAGTCTACGATCACCTGTAGGGTTCCTTTTCTAACGTTGGTTATTTTACCAACTCTCTGGGGTCTTGCCAGTTCTCCAACAGTTTCCAAAAACTGTAGACAATGGTTCTGAAATGACATCCAGTAACTTCTTCAGCATCCTAAAGTTTTAATTTGTTTGTCCACGGAGAATTGAATTCATTTTAAGCTGGCAGGGGGAATTTTGGCTGCACCTCAAGCTGAGTCTGGAGCTTCATTTCCCCTTTTGCTCAATCGCATTAAGAAAGTTCCTCGCTTCTTATGAGATGGACGCAGAGAAGGTGTCAAGCGGTTGGTTTACTTATTAAATGTATTCCTATTCCATCACGATTTGCAGTGGCGCTCACAAATAAATAACACAGTGAAAATATCCACTGCCCAGTCTAAAAACCTGAGAGTCATAAGTAAAAAAAATTAACAACAGTTAACAAAACAACAGTAAGTGAAAC
The DNA here is from genome assembly GCF_016545835.1 of Crotalus tigris. Lineage (NCBI taxonomy): Eukaryota > Metazoa > Chordata > Lepidosauria > Squamata > Viperidae > Crotalus > Crotalus tigris. Next base: position 512,071 of record NW_024097085.1, on the reverse strand, counting down.
TTATTCTCCTCCTCCTCCTCCTCCTCGTCCTCTTCCTCCTCCCCTTCTCTTCTTCCTTCTCTTCCTCCTCTCTCTCTCCCTCTCCACTACCTTTTCTCCTCCTCCTCCCCCTTCTCTTCTTCCTTCTCCTTTCTCTCTCTCTCCCTCTCCACTACTTTTTCTCCTCTTCCTCCTCCCCTTCTCTTCTTCCTTCTCCTCCTTTCTCTCTCTCCCTCTCCACTACCTTTTCTCCTCCTCCTCCCCTTCTCTTCTTCCTTCTCCTCCTTTCTCTCTCCCTCTCCTACCTTTTCTCCTCCTCCTCCTCCTCTTCCTTTTCCTCCTCTCTCTCTCCCTCTCCACTACTTTTTCTCCTCCTCCTCCCCTTCGCTTCTTCCTTCTCCTCCTTTCTCCCTCTCCACTACCTTTTCTCCTCCTCCTCCTCCCCTTCTCTTCTTCCTTCTCCTCCTTTCTCTCTCTCCCTCTCCACTATCTTTTCTCCTCCTCCTCCCCCTTCTCTTCTTCCTTCTCCTCCTTTCTCTCTCTCCCTCTCCACTACCTTTTCTCCTCCTCCTCCCCTTCGCTTCTTCCTTTTCCTCCTTTCTCTCTCTCCCTCTCCACTACTTTTTCTCCTCCTCCTCCCCTTCGCTTCTTCCTTCTCCTCCTTTCTCCCTCTCCACTACCTTTTCTCCTCCTCCTCCTCCCCTTCTCTTCTTCCTTCTCCTCCTTTCTCTCTCTCCCTCTCCACTACCTTTTCTCCTCCTCCTCCCCTTCGCTTCTTCCTTTTCCTCCTTTCTCTCTCTCCCTCTCCACTACTTTTTCTCCTCCTCCTCCTCTTCGCTTCTTCCTTCTCCTCCTTTCTCTCTCTCTCTCTCCACTACTTTTTCTCCTCCTCCTCCCCTTCTCTTCTTCCTTCTCCTCCTTTCTCTCTCTTCCTCTCCACTACCTTTTCTCCTCCTCCTCCCCTTCTCTTCTTCCTTCTCCTCCTTTCTCTCTCCCTCTCCTACCTTTTCTCCTCCTCCTCCTCCTCTTCTTCCTTTTCCTCCTCTCTCTCTCCCTCTCCACTACTTTTTCTCCTCCTCCTCCCCTTCGCTTCTTCCTTCTCCTCCTTTCTCTCTCCCTCTCCTACCTTTTCTCCTCCTCCTCCTCCTCTTCTTCCTTTTCCTCCTCTCTCTCTCCCTCTCCACTACTTTTTCTCCTCCTCCTCCCCTTCGCTTCTTCCTTCTCCTCCTTTCTCTCTCCCTCTCCTACCTTTTCTCCTCCTCCTCCTCCTCTTCTTCCTTTTCCTCCTCTCTCTCTCCCTCTCCACTACTTTTTCTCCTCCTCCTCCCCTTCGCTTCTTCCTTCTCCTCCTTTCTCCCTCTCCACTACCTTTTCTCCTCCTCCTCCTCCCCTTCTCTTCTTCCTTCTCCTCCTTTCTCTCTCTCCCTCTCCACTACCTTTTCTCCTCCTCCTCCACTTCACTTCTTCCTTCTCCTTCTTTCTCTCTCTCCCTCTCCACTACTTTTTCTCCTCCTCCTCCCCTTCGCTTCTTCCTTCTCCTCCTTTCTCCCTCTCCACTACCTTTTCTCCTCCTCCTCCTCCCCTTCTCTTCTTCCTTCTCCTCCTTTCTCTCTCTCCCTCTCCACTACTTTTTCTCCTCCTCCTCCCCTTCGCTTCTTCCTTCTCCTCCTTTCTCTCTCTCTCTCCACTACTTTTTCTCCTCCTCCTCCCCTTCTCTTCTTCCTTCTCCTCCTTTCTCTCTCTTCCTCTCCACTACCTTTTCTCCTCCTCCTCCTCCTCTTCTTCCTTCTCCTCCTTTCTCTCCCTCCCTCCCTCTCCACTACTTTTTCTCATCCTCCTCCCCCTTCTCTTCTTCCTTCTCCTCCTTTCTCTCTCTCCCTCTCCACTACCTTTTCTCCTCCTCCTCCTCCTCCTTTCTCCTCCTTTCTCTCCCTCTCCACTACCTTTTCTCCTCCTCCTCCTCCTCCTCCTCCTCCTCCTCCTCCTCCTCCTCCTCCTCCCCTTCGCTTCTTCCTTCTCTTCCTTTCTCTCTCTCCCTCTCCACTACCTTTTCTCCTCCTCCTCCCCTTCTCTTCTTCCTTCTCCTCCTTTCTCTCTTCCTCTCCACTACCTTTTCTCCTCCTCCTCCTCCTCCTCCCCTTCTCTTCTTCCTTCTCCTTCTCCTCTCTCTCCCTTTCCATTATCCTTCCTTTTCCTCCCCTCCTCTTCTTCCTTCTCATTCTCCTCTCTCTCTCTCTTTCCTTCTCCACTACCTTTTTCCTTTTTCCTTCTTCCTTCTCCTCCCCCTTCCCTTTCCGCTTCCCCTTCCCCCATTTTACAACCTTTCTTGCCACAGCTGTTAAGTGAATCACTGCAGGTGTGAAGTTAGTAACCTGGTTGTGAAGTGAATCTGGCTTCCCCCATTGACTTTGCCTGTCAGAAGGTCACAAAAGGGGATCACGTGACCCTGGGACACCACAACCGTCATAAATAGGAACCAGTTGCCAAGTTTCCAAATTTTCATCGCCTGACCACGGGGATGCTGCAACGTGTGGAAAAAATGGTCGTAGGTCACTTTTTCAGTGCCTTTTTAACTTGGAACAGTCACTAAGCAAATGGCTGCAAGTCAAGAACTACCTTTCTCAGCTTCCTTATGGGCAATGCAAACCTGACTAAAAAAAAAAATATAAAATATAAACTTACCCTACTGCAGGGGTGTCAAACTCAGTTTCACTGAGGGCCACATTAGCATTGCGGTTGCCCTGGGGGGGGGTGAGTGTGGCCAGAGTGGGTGCAACCTACTGGGTGGGCGTGGATGGAGTGGGTGCAGCCTACTGGATGGGCATGGCCAGTTCTACATCGTTCGCGTCAAGGGTGCCTGTGGGGGCCTGGGCAGGAGTGGGACAGATCTGAGGGTCTCTGGCAGAAGGGGGTGGGACCGGGGCAAGCGCCAAAGCATGGTCCATTTCTTCATTCCTCACAAAGAGTGACACCTCCCCAGCATGCACCCAGGGGGCAGAGCCAACGCGGCAGGGGCTGGTTCCTCGCTGTTTCTAGACGGCCTTGTGGAGCTAAGACTGAATGCGTTTCAGCAGAGATGGCCACCACAAAATTGTACATTGGCTCCCAGCCAGCCTGGGCCAGGGCCAGGGCAGCGGGGGCCGTTCCCTCACTGTTTCCAGGATGGCTTCGCGGGCCACATGAAACCACTTCGCGGGCCGCATCCGGCCCCCGGGCCTTGTGTTTGACATGTCTGCCCTACTGTATATGGCTTATAACCAACAAGAGTTACAGGCAGCTTCACTTATTCAGCTTTCTGCCTACCTTAGCAGAAAAGTTAATACAGATTTAAATTCTATTCTGCTGAGATGAAGGCTGAACTTCATTGGCTTTTGGGACAAAACCCGTGGAGGTAGCTGGTGCCAGCGTCAAGAGACTGGATCAGGTAAATTTGGTCCTGGTGTTGTTTGAAAGAAATATGAGTTTCATTTCATATCTCTTTTGAAAATCGTACCCAGGTCTGTCTGAATTAACTATCTCAGCACTTTGTACGATGGCCAATGGGTGCGTAGGATGGCGGCGATTTTATTAATTCATTTGCAGTTGATGGGCTATCAATATGAGTCAAACGTACGGTGCGTTGCTGCAGGCAAGTTAAAATGGGTCAGCAGAAGGCAATGAACTAAAAAGGAGTAATAGGTCATTTAGCGGGTAGACAGTTATTTATCGCAGGGCATCTCATGGATGGCACGAACAGGAGATAAGAATTTTCATTTGCAGAGTTTGGAGATCCCATTCCTAGAACAGGACCATAAAGCAAACCTCTTTAAAGCTTTGCTGGTAAGAGGCAAGCTCTTATATACATCATAATTTACAGAGCTAATGAATACATTTCAGGGAGCTAGCCTATTATGGTGTCTGAAGTTAGCACACAAAAGTTCTCTCAAGGGCAAGGGGATAAGATGGCGGCAGCAGCAGTGGTGGCCATGGGTATCTCCTGTGGGCATACGAGGCCAGCCAATTGCATCAGGGTGAGACTGTCTATGGAAGTCATCAATCATTCAGGTCGTGGTTGTCCCAAAGGTGCTTTTTTTTCTTCCCCCCCAAAAGTCAACTGGACTTTCTTGGGTCCCCCCCCCCTTTTGAAAATGTTCGAATTGAAGGTGCTTCTCGGATGAGAAAGAGGCTACCAAACGAGGACAAATTTTACACTGTAAAGATCACTTGGAGGTGGGAGATACTTCCAATATAATCTACTGAATCCCTTGCACGGATTGTCCCTGTGACTATGTAGAACAGATGGGGAGGAAGCTAACCCCCAGATTGCAAGACCACAAGCGAGCAGTCAAACGAGGAGACCCGAACCCATTGGTCACGTCACACTGCAACGAATAAGGACATACATTCAGTTTTGCAGCTACTAAGATTGTTGGACGAGCAGGCACAAAAACAGCCAGGGAAGTAATTGAAGCCTACTCAACAGGAGGGCTGATTTATCACCAGCTTATCAAATATGTAGGAAGGGAGGGCTTGGCAGCACAAGGAAACAACAGCCTGTGGCTTAATAGCCAGCCATCAACACCCAAATCAACAACTGAAAAGCCACACGCAACCAGCATCATGTAAATACCAAACACAGAATAGTCAAAGCACACACTCTGCCAGAGAGAAATTCCCTGAGGATGGGCTCCCACACGGGTCCGAAAGCTCATAAGACAAAACCTCTCATCCTGGTGACCGACCCAGATTGGATCCTGCAACATTATCTTGGGACACATATATTTGTCTTCATATTGAAAGCGAAATGTTTTCAAAGGAGACAAAAAAACAAACAAACAAAAAAAGAAGGTCCAGTTGCCTTTTGGAAAAAAGCATCTCTGGGACATCAGGATGCAAGTGGTTTGGGCTTCAGAACTCCAGATGACCAGTAATGGTCACATACACAGAAGGCTGACAGCCATGAGGCATCTACACCACTTCCAGTGGTAGGATCAACTATGTGAACAACCGGTTCTCTGTGTGGATGCTGCTTCCGGAAGTCCGTTCTGGGCCTGGGCAACAAAAAAATTAGCTACCGGTTCTGCCGAACTGGTGTGAACCGACGGAATCCCACCACTGACCCCTTCCCCAACACAAGGAAGATGCCTCCGTTCGTGTACGGGCATCTGCTAGTTCCTGGACTGTTTGGAAAACTGAAGACCTGTCTAGGAAAATCTGCGTCTATGGCCATTAGAAGCTCACCACTTCTGCTTCCCCATATGTACAGCAGCACAGGTAGTCCTCACCTTACAACCATTCATTTAGTGAACATTCAAAGTTACAACAGCCCTGAAAAAAGTGATTTATTGCCAGTTTTTATACTTACGACCATTGCAGCATCCTCCCTGTTGCACGATCAAAATTTGAGCACTTGGCAACTGGCATGTACTTATGACAGTTGCAATGCCCCGGGGTTACGTGATCGCCTTTTGTAACCTTCCCAGCCTGCTTCCGACAAGCAAAGTCAATGAGGGAACCAAATTTGCTTAACAGCTGTGTGATTCACTTAACGACATACAGGGACGTCACAAAATAACCGTTGTAAAATGGAGCAAAACTCACTTGGCAACTGCCTCACTTAGCAATGGAAATATGAGAAGCAGTACACCGTAGTCCTTGACGTATGACCACAATTGAGGTCGTAAGTCAAGGACTACGGTGTACTGCTTCTCATAGAGAAATTTTAAAAAGCTGGATTACTTAATATCGTCCACCCAGGGTTCTCCCTTGTGGCAAAAACGGACAGGTTCAAATTATTCTACTTTGGACACATGATGTGAAGAACAAGTTCTCTAGATAAGCAGCTGAAGGCAGGACAAGAAGCAATGGATGGAAACTAATCAAGGAGAGAAGCAACCTAGAACTAAGGAGAAACTTCCTGACAGTGAGAACAATTAATCAGTGGAACAATTTGCCTCCAGAAGTTGTGGGTGCTCCAACACTGGAGGTTTTAAAGAAGAGATTGGACAACCATTTGTCTGAAATGGTGTAGGTTCTCCTGCTTGAGCAGGGGGTGGGACTAGAAGACCTCCAAGGTCCCTTCCAAGTTTGTTATTTTGTTAAGGCTCTAATGCTGGGAAAAGTGGAAGAAAAAAAGGAGAAAAGGATGACCAGAAGCAAGATAGATGAATTCAGTTACCTTGGTAACGATGTACCTTTGGGAGATTTGAAAGAACAAGTTAGAGATAGATAATCACGGAGAAAAATCTGTCTGTGTGGTCACTAGGAGTCTAAACCCCCTTGTTGGCTCATAATCAATCAATCAACCACTCAACATCTAAATTATTTAACTCTGCTGTTTTTGATAAATAGCTAAAGTAAGTTGTACCCTAGGATAGCTGACAAGTGGGGTAGATTTAGAAGCGGAAAAGAGATTTATCTGCTTTGCAATTAATGTCTTGGGTAAAGGGAATCTCTTCACTATCTGATATTTTAATTATAATTAGTGGGAAACGAGATATGTAAAGCCAACTGCGTTTGATTGTTTTATCTTTGGAATGTTGTTGTAGTTTGGTTTTATCTGCTTGTAACCTGCAGTGAGTCGATCTGATTTGGGAGTGTACAAATATAGTAAACAAATTACGATATACTGTACAAAATCTAATTCTCCCCAATTATGTGATTTTTTTTTCAGATGTAATAAACTTCTATCCCCATTATCCTCAGCCAGCATTTTCTATTAGAAAGATTACTTTAGATCTACGTACATGGAAAGCAAGAAGATAAAGGGAACAATCAAACTTACCTTTACATTGTTCTTTTCCTAGTCTCCTTTCTCTTTATGCATGCTCATATTTAGACACAATAGATCAGTGGTTCTCAACTTTTTTAATGCTGCGACTCCCAACTGGTCATAAGTTGAGGACTACTCAACTGGTCGTAAGTCGAGGACTACTCAAATGGTGCAGCACCATTTACAGAATGGGACTTTGGCAGGCTCAGCAGGGCAGAGACAGCCTGGACAATTCCTATTGGCTTTGGAAAGCCAATAGAATTAGACTCTATTCAAGAGAATCTATTCTATTGGCTTTCAAAAGCCAATAGAATAAAAGGGAGTAGCACAGCTAAGGAAAAGGGGGGAAAAATGGCAGACTGCGTTGTTTGGCGACCCCCGTGAAATGGTTGTTCGACCCCAAATGGGGTCCCAACCCACAGATTGAGAACCACTGCAATAGATACAATAACAGAGTTGGAAGGGACCTTGGAGGTCATCTAGTCCAACCCCCTGCTCAGGCAGGGAACCCTACACCATTTCAGACCAATGGCTGTCCAATCTCTTCTTTAAAACTTCCAGTGTTGGGGCATTCACAACTTCTGGAGGCAGGTTGTTCCACTGATTAATTGTTCTAACTGTCAGGAAATTTCGCCTTCGTTCTAGGTTGCTTCTCTCTTTGGTTAGTTTCCATCCATTTGCGAGCTAACAAATTAGCAAGCCCTCTTTTGGGGAGGGGGCGTGCAATGGCTCAATGGTTAAGATGCTGAGTTTGTCACTTGGAAAGCTGGCAGTCCAGGTTTGAGACCCAAGCATCGTGCAATGGGGTGAGCTCCTGTCCTCGCTCCAGCTCCTTGCAACCCTAGCAATTCGAAAGCATGCAAATGCGAGTAGATAAATAGGTACCACTTTGGTGGGAAGCTAACTGCTCTCCGTGACAGCATGTGGGCTACACGGTCACGGAAATGTCTTCGGACAGCACTGGCTCAGAGATGAGCACCGCCCCTCTATAGTTGATTTTACTCTGCTACTCATTGCCAACTATAGAGGGGCGGTGCTCATCTCCGTTTCAAGGCCATTGATCTGTACATTTTTTAATCATGTAGGGAATCTCTGCTGTCTCTCTTGCTCTCTTTGCAGGAAGCAGATTTTCACCATGCTTGCAAATGCCTGATTCTTGTAAATGCATTTTAAAAAAAAATTGCTTGGTGGAGGATACTACGGGTTGTTCTCTGGCTACATTTCACATAGTCATCTAAAATTCTGAATTCTGGAGGGACAGCTGGAGGAAGAAGACGGAAGTCTGCCATCCTGTGGAATGTGGAAGTATCTTCTACTTTTTAAATGAAAGGAACTGATTCTATACGACCGGTAGTCCTCAACTTACGACGACAATTGAACCCAGGCCTCTGTGGTTAAACGAAACAGTTGTTGCGTGAATGTTGCCCCATTTTATGACCTTTCTTGCTGCAGTTATTAAATGAAGCCCTGCCGTTGTTAAATTAGTAACACGGTTGTTAAGTGAATCTGGATGGGCCTCAATTTCCCAGAATTCCACAGCTGACAAAAACTGCAGAACAATATAATGATATAGTGTTCCCATTAAGTTCCCATCAGTAATGACATACTGTTCCCATCCAATAAGACAGGGAGTAGGAATTACACAATTACAATCCAAAATCTGAAAGGTTTTCCTGGCTTTGCAAAGAAATGAGATGGGGTTGTGCGTGTCTACAATGTGTGTGACAAAAAAATTTAGGTTGGTAGCTACAACCACACAATCGAAGTCCCACCTTATAGGTATTGTGACACATATGGCTTGACATATGTGAAAAAGGAACGAAGCAAAATCTTCATAACAACAAAAAAAGTCTTCAGCTGTGGAATTGGGACCACCATCTGGAATGGTATAGGCCGGGTTTTCTGCCTAAGCAGGGGGCTGGACTAGAAGACCTCCAAGATCCCTTCCGACCCTTCTGTTATTTTATTCTATTCTGTCTTGACTGTTTTGCCTTCCTCTCTGCTATTGGCAACGATTGTGGATCCCTTCACAACAGACATTTCGTCAGAGGGTCCATAATATATTTTCAAATCACCAATGAACCTATTACAGGTAGTCCTCAACGTAGGACCACAATTGAGCCCAATGTTTACATTGCTAACTGAGACATTTGTTAAGTGAGTTTCGGCCCATTTTACGACCTCTGTTGCCACAGTTGTTAAATGAATCACTGCAGTTGCTGAGTGAGGGACACGGTTATGAAGTGAATCTGCCTTCCCCATGGACTTGACTTGTCAGAAATTTGCAAAAGGGGATCACATGTAAGGGGACCAATGTTTTTATAATGAAAAGGAGGACACAAATAAATTGAAGAAAAAAATATCGTAAAAGCTGGCTCGGCCCATGGAAGGTCAACCGCCCGCCGCTGCCCCGCCATGTAGAGTGGGCCCCGCAGCTCCCAAAGCACCAGCTGTGCCGGCTCTGGCCCTGGGGGGCAGCCTGCCTTCGACACACCCCGCCTGCAGCCACCCCGTCAGCACCACCGCCCACCGTGCACAGCCCCATGTAGAGAGGGCCCTGTGGCTTCCACAGCATGGGGGGCAGCCGGCCGCTGCCACCCCTCACACCCCCGCCCGCAGCTCCCCCACCGCCCCTGCCTCTTGCGCCCACAGCCATTATTGCCCTAGCAGAGCCGAAGATCAAGAGAAACGTACCGCTCCAGTCTCCTCCAGGTATCTTTGGGACTAACTAGGAGATGGTGTAGTTGGGTAGCAGGGAGGGGTGCAAAGTTCCTGCCAATTCCCCTTCGCTGCAGACAACTTGCATGTGCAAAGTTTGCCGGCTGGGTGTTTTGGCGCGCTCAGCAGCAATTCCTATTGGCTTTCGAAAGCCAATAGGGGGAGTAGCATAGCTCATGCAAAAGTTGGAAAAAAAAAACCATCAAAAAAAGGTGCCGGAACGCCGTTCTGAGTGTTCTGTGAGAAAATAAAAGCCCTGCAGATTAGTTTTCAAATATCGAAAAGGAGGACATGTAGGAGGACACTTTTCGAGGGAGGACAGAACTTACAAAAAGAGGACTGTCCTCCCTAAAGGAGGATGGTTGGTCACCTTAATCACATGATTCCGGGATGCTGCAACTGTCATAAATATGAGTCCGTTGCCAAGTGTCTGAATTTTGGTCGCGTGGCCATGGGTATGCTGCAATGGTCGTAAGTGTGAAAAATAGTCATAGGTCACTTTGACAGTGCTGTGGTAACTTTGAATGGTCACTGTTGTAAATTGAAGACTATCTGTAGTCCCCCAAATTCATTACAGCTATGTTAACCTGATCATTTTGATCAAATGTTGTCCACCATTTGCACTTCCCTCCTGGTGAGAGACACCAAGGTGGCATAGGAGAAGCAAATTTTCACCTAAGATCCTCTGTAAATTCTCTCAGATTATAACAGGATTAAGATTCGCCAAATCTCTCTTTAACCCACTCCTTTTATCCTCCCTTGGAGTCGTATGGATTGACTGTCTTCTTCGTTTTTAGCTTCCATTTAACTGCATTTTATGGCGCCTGTGAGTCTCTTAATGGTGTCCCACTGAGGTATGAATTAGGGCTGGCCCTGCTTAGCTTCTGAGCTGAGGTGGTCAGCCAGGTGCTCCCAGAATTAAAAAAATGAGAGCAAATTTTGGTGAAAACTTGATTCCAACTTTCTAGTGCAGGGGTCTTCAAAGTTGACTCTTCTATGACTTGTGGACTTCAACACCCAGAATTCCTCAGCCAGGCATGCTGACTGAGGAATTCTGAGAGTTGAAATCCACAAGTCATAAAAGGGCCCAGTTTGAAGACCCCTGTCTTAAATCTAACAAACAAAATGGAGGCTGACTGACGAATTCTGGGAGTTGAAGTCCACAAGTCATAAAAGGGCCAAGTTTGAAGGCCCCTGTCTTAAATCTAACAAACAAAATGGAGGCTGGGTGAGGAATTCTGGGAGTTGAAGTCCACGAGTCATAAAAGGGCCAGGTCTGAAGACCCCTGTCTTAAATCTAACAAAGAAAATGGAGGCTGGCTGAGGAATTCTGGGAGTTGAAGTCCACAAGTCATAAAAAGGGCCAAGTTTGAAGACCCCTGTTCTAATGGAAATGGAAGACTTCAACTAATGGACCCACCACTCTAATCAATGGGGTTAAAAATTTGTAAACAGTTTCCATTTTTAACAGGAACCAACACCCAAATGGTTTAAGTACATAAAAATAGAAAACACTACTTGTATTATATTTCCACCTGTCGGTTACTTGATTTATTTACCTGTGGACACACGTGAAGCTCTCCACTGTATCTCGTCAGAATACAGAATAACAGAGTTTGAAGGGACCATGGAGGTCATCTAGCCCAACCTCCTGTTCAAGCAGGAGACCCTGTACCATTCCAGACAAATGGTTGTCCAGTCTCTTCTTAAAAATCTCCAGTTTTGGAGCACCCACAATTTCTGGAGGAAAGTTTAATTATTCTCACTGTTAGGGAATTTCTCCTTAGTTCTAGTTAGTTCTCTCCTTGATTAGTTTCCCTCCCTAGCTTCTGCCTTCAGATGCTTTGGAGAATAGCTTGACTCCCTCTTCTTTGGGGCAGCCCCTGAGATATTGGAATGCTGCTATCATGTCACCCCTAGTCCTTCTTTTCATTAAACTAGACATACCCAATTTCTGCAACTGTTTGTTTTATGTTTTAGTCTCTGGTGCCTTAATCAATTTTATTGCTCTTTTCTGCACTCTTTCTAGAGCAGGGCTTTTCAACCTTTTCACCCATTGTACCACTTTTAGGATATGGCAACATCCGAGTATCACCAGTCGCCCAGCAAGGTATCAAAAACTTGATGACTAAAAAAAAAAAGGGAAAAAAGTGATAAAGTACAGGTAGTCTTCGACTTACAACAGTTCGCTTAGTGACTGTTCAAAGTTACAAAGGCACTGAAAAAAGTGCCCCACAAGCCACAGCCGAGCAAGACACCTGCCTGCCCGCCCGGCGGCGCTCTTCCTCCTGTCCGAGGTTTTCATTGTTGTGAGCATTTCTGTTGAGGATTGGCAGCGGAGGTGGGGTGGGGGGGTGTTTGGTTTTTATTCCCCCCGTCTGCTGGGTGGTTGCAGCAGGTTTTGGTCACTTCACATGACTCTGGGACACTGTGACCGCCATAAATATGAATCGGTTGCCAAGCATCTGAATGTAAATCACAAGACCCTGGAGATGCTGCAACATTCCAGCTGATTGGTGCTTCTTCAGGACTCAGCAAAAGCTCCAGGATCAGTGCTGAGCTCCAGCTGGAGCCTGGCGCTGATCCTGGCGCTTCCACTGAGCCCTGACAGCCCTGCAGCTCCAGCTGTCTCTCGTTCAGGCTTGTGCGGTGCTGCCATTGGTTCAGCTCATTCCCCTCCCCCACTACCACTTTTCTAGGATGGTCGTGTACCCCCTGCCAGGTGCCAATGTACCACAGGCGGTACCCGTACCAGTGGTTGAAAAGCCCTGATCTAGAGTCTCAACATTTTTTTTGTATAGCAATTTCCCTCCTCTATATTTTTCTTGTTTTAATTTTAAAACAAGACAAAAAGAAATCAGTAACTTTGATTGTTTTAGTCATTTTTGCTCCAAATGAATATTAAAAAATAAGCTTCCATTGAATCAAACTCTTCAGCAGATTAGAGAAATTCAGTCAAGCTTTGGGTTTTCACGTCTTCTTTTCAGAGTTCGTCGTGTGGCTTTAGCTCGTTTGAAGAGAATCCGGTGGATTCTTATCTTTCTTTTATTATTATTCCTGTGCACATTTCTTTATTTCAAAATATTTTTTTTTTCAAGTAATTCATGGGGAGGGTGTAGGAAATTCATGCGTGTAGGAAATAAGAAAAGAAAAAAGACAGAGACACGCACGTCGAAAGAAACAACCCACATTATTTTAATAATGCAATTTGGTGCCACAGCTTTCCGGAAGGAGGGTGCAAACCAAAGAGGGCAATGAATATGGAGATACCAAACTTTCTTATTAGTAGCTCAGGTGGTGGAAACACAGTGCAAGGCCATATTAATCAGGAATAAATTGAGGGCTGCAATCTCTCTCGCAGTATCTGCATGACAGATTAGGCGCTTTGCATCTGATGTCAAAAGTGTTCAAAACTTTTCGAATCAATATGCTGGTTTGTAGAGCCGCAGGGCCAGTCAGGATAAGGAATATAAACGCACTTAGTGCAACGTGGGAGGAGAGCGAACGAATGACACCCAACTCAGATGGAAAGAGCCCCCTTTAAGTCTGAGGCCATTATTATTGTTATTTCCAACATGTGTTTTGTTTAGTGATAAGATGCAGCAATGCTAAATGAATGCTACCTAGTTTTAGCAGATAAGCCCAAGGTAACATTCGTATCTCCCATCCATCTCTAGGAAAACGTAAATTAGAAACAAAATAAAGGTGTTTATAACTCTTCTTTTTTGTTGTTTTTAATTTGCTCTTTTAACTCTCGGGAGCTGCTGCTAAAAGAGTTAGAGATAAAGTTTCTAAAGCAAATGGGGCAGAAGATTCCCAACCATTCTGGGCTCTTGTTTATGTGTGCCTCGTTTAAAAAGTGGTTGGTGTATGAGCGTGACATGGAATTTCAGGCCCTGAATGCTTATTGTGTTGGAGGTTGATAGCAAATGAATGTAAGATATTGTTCCGCAGTTATCTCTCTCTCTCTCTCTCTCTCTCTCTCTCTCTCTCTCTCTCTGTGTGTGTGTGTGTGTGAGAGAGAGAGACAAAGCAGGAAAGACAAAGAAGAAGGAAAAAGAAAGATAGAGAGTGTAAAGAGAAAGAGAAAGCATTTGACAGAGAGAAAGAAAAAGAGTGAGATAATGTGAGCATAAGGGAGAAAGAGCCCATGTGAGAGAGAGAGAGAGAGAGAGAGAGAGAGAGAGAGAGAGAGAGAGAAATGTGTGTATGAGGGAGAAAGCAAAAGAAAGAAAATATGTGAGAGAAAGAGGGAGAAAGAAAGAAAGAAAGGAAAAAGAATGAAAGAAAGAAAGAAGAAAGAAAATGTTCGTATGAGAGAGAAAGTAAAAGAGAAAATATGTGAGAGGGAGGAAGAGAGAAAGAGGGAGAAAGAAAGAAAGAAAGAAAAGAAGAAAGGAAAAAAGGAAGAAAGAAGAAAGAAAAAAATGTGTTCATGAGAGAGAAAGTAAAAGAGAAAATATGTGAGAGAGAAAAAGAAAGAGGGAGAAAGAAAGAAGAAAGAAAGAAAATGTGTGTATGAGAAAGCAAAATAGAAAATATGTGTGTGAGAGAAAAAGAGAGAGAGAAAGAAAAAATAAAAAAATGTGTATATGAGAGAGAGAACGTCTATGAGAGATAAAGAAGAAAAGGAAGGAAGGAGGAATGTGTGTATGAGAGAGAGAAAAAAGGGGAAAGAGAAAGCAGGAGAAAGAGAAAGAGAGAGAGAGAGAGAGAGAGAGAGAGAGAGAGAGAGAGAGAGAGAGAGAGAGAGAGAGAGAGAGAGATGGAATAAGTTTATCATCTGTTTATTTAAAATGTATGAGCACAGCATACAGGCAAAGAAGCGAGCACACAGGGACCACCCAGGATGATAGAAGGCTGGCCTGGCTCCAGCACCCCAAGATCTTAAAACATCTCTGGAGTCTGAAACCAGAAACCTATTAGTCATGTTGGCTCCCCAGTTTCAAAACGCTTATTTTTTTTTGCCAACAGCCTTTGCTCCAGGTTGCTCAGATCCACACCTAGCGCTCAAATTAGGAAAACGCAACTCATATCTTTCTACGCCTTTCCAAAGGGCTGAGTAGAGAATGCTTTGAAAACTGGACTCCCCTCTCCTCATCCAGCCATTGGTTGCTATTCATTGATACTGGCTGAGCTGTGCCAAATCTATACAGGCAGTCCTCGACTTACAACGGTCCATTTAGTGACCATTTTCAAGTTACAAGGGCCCTGGAAAAAAATGACTTATGTTTTTCACACTTTTTTCACCATTGCTGCATCCCCACGATCACATGATCAAAATTCGGACGTGTGGCATCTGACTCATATTTATGACGGTTGCTGTGTCCCTGGGGTCATGTGATCCCCTTTTGCAACCTTCTGACAAACAAAGTCCGTGGGGAAGCCGGATTCATTTAATGACTGCATGGCCCACTTAACAACTGCAGTGATTCACTTAACAAGTGTGGATTCCCACACTTTTGGATCCCCAAAAGTTGTCTTGTATGTATCCTAACTTGCAGCCCAAATGTTGGAGATGTGGTAGTTTGGATGCAACCTATTTTCATATCTGGTGGACTTGTAGAAGTGTAAAAGCTTTTTGGATTAAAATTTGGTGGATTATTCAGAATATCTTTAAAAGAAAGATAAAGTTTACTCCTCAATTATTTTTGTTGGGTATTATTGTAGATTTTGATGTTAAGGAAACTAATTTGATGTTGAATTTAATAACAGCAGCAAGGTTGTTGGTAGGGCAATATTGGAAGAAGGATTGTTTGCCTACTATAGAAGAATGGACGCTTAAAGTGTCAAACTTAGCAGAAATGGCTAAGATTTTTGCTTATTTGAAGGATAATTCACAAGAAAGATACATTTTGGTTTGGAGAAAATGGATATCCTGTGTTAAAAGAGAGTTAAAGTGAATTATATTTGTTTATCTACATAGTTGGTTAATGTTAGTTAGATTATGATTATTATATTTGTTACCCTGTATTCAGCTCTGGGAAGTGGGGGAGGGTGGGAGGGTGGGTAGGGTGGGTGGGTTTGGGTAATATTCTGTAATTTTTGTAAAACTTTTCAATAAAAAAAAACAAGAGTGGCAAGAAAGGTCATCCAATGGGGCAAAATTCACTTAACAAATGTCTCACTTAGCGACATAAATTTTAGACCCAGTTGTGGTTGTATGTCGAGAACTAGCTGTATTTGAACAGTGTGCTACAACCTTTGGCAATAGGTGTTAATCCCTATGTAGAATAATCCACAGAAACGGAAGCTCTTCCCTCTCTTCTCAGTATCAGCAAGACAGGGTTTCTCAACCTTACTAGCTTGAAGATATGTGGACTTCAACTCCCAGAATTCCCCAACCCCGCCATGCTGTGGAATTCTGGGAGTTGAAGTCCACTCAAGTTGCCAAGGTTGAAGAGAAAGAAATTAGATCTGTAATGATTTACCAATGATAACCCTTCTAAAGTGATTGAAAATTCACAACACCTGGCCTGGTGGCATGAACTAAAACCGTATTTGGAAGCAGGGAAGGTGCCACAGTACTTTCTCAACATGGCTGTTCCCTCAGGAGTGACGGCGTCAGGGAGAGCAAGGGGACGGATCCAACAAGGCCGTGAAAAATCCCTTTCTGAGTCTAACTTCATTACAACCTCATGATAGATTTATGGTGCCCTGGGATGGGGCCAAGTGTTCTCTTGTGGTGGTGACATCTCGGTTGGAAAGGTGGATCCAGAAAGCCAAGGTGCTGAATCATGTAAGTGGGAGAAGAAAGGGAAAAAAAAGGAGGGGGATGCCGATGAGAAGGCGGGGTACACCCTCTGGCACATCCAACCCAAAAGATCATGATGGAAAGGAGGTATTTACTACTAAGTCCTAAACTGTACAAATTGATGTGTGAAAAGCACCATGAAGACTGATGCCAAAGGAAGGAGGAGGAGAAGGAGGAGGAGGAGGGGAGAATGGGGGGGGGAAGGTGGAGAATGGAGGAGAACAAGGAGAAGAGGATGATGAAGAAGTGGGAAGAGGAGGAAATAGATATAATGGAAGAGAAGAATGAGGAGGAGGAAGGGGAAGAAGAGGTGGTGGAGGAGGAGGAGGAGGAGAAGGAGAAGAAGGAGAAAGAAAAGAAGGAGGAGGAAAGGAGAAGGAGGAGAGAAAAGAGAAGGAGAAGGAGGAGAAGCAGGAGAAAGAAGAGGAGGAGGAGGGGGAAGAGAAGAAGGAGAAAGAAAAGGAGGAGGAGGAGAAAGAGAGAAAAGAGAAGGAGAAGAAGGAGAAAGAAAAGAAGGAGGAGGAAAGGAGAAGGAGAAGGAGAGGAAAGAGAAGGAGAAGGAGAAGGAGGAGAAGAAGGAGAAAGAAAAGAAGGAGGAGGAGGAGAAAGAGAGAAAAGAGAAGGAGGAGAAGAAGGAGAAAGAAGAGGAGGAGGGGAAGAAGAAGGAGAAGGAGGAGGAGAAGGAGAAAGAAGAGGGGAAGGAGGAGGAGAAGAAGGAGAAGGAAAAGGAGGAGGAGGAGGGGGGGAAGGAGAAAGAGAAGGAAAAAGAAAAGGAAGAGGAGGAGGAGAAAGAGGAGGGGGAGTTTTCACAGCCGTCAGTGGAATGAACCAGTTTTCTTCTCACAAGAGGGCTGGTTTCCACACTAACAAAATGGCCGCAGAATATGGCAGCCATGCACCCGTAAGATTCAATCCGAGAATGATCATGATCCCACGGCAAGCAGGCCAAGCCAAGGAGTAGAGTCCGTCTTGCCTCTGGAGAGTGGGGGGGGGGTGACCTGATTGACTACCTAGAGCTATGATATCATTTGGGGTGAAAAGTCTTTCAAGTTTACCAAAGAAGAAGCGGGCTGAAGCAACAACAGTAGAGCAATGTTCCTCAACCTTGGCCCCTTGAAGGTGTGTGGACTTCAACTCCCAGAATTCCCCAGCCAGCCATGCCCAGAAACCTTGCAATTTGTTTACTTTCATTTTTTTTAAATCCCTGAAAATTGGTGACTATTAATGGAGTATTCCTGCAGAGAGAATAAAGCGGGGATCCAAGATGAGAAAAATAAAAGAAAGAAATGGAAGCTTACCATTTTTATAATGGAAGCTTATCATCTTTATAATCCCCCTCTATCTATCTATCTATCTATCTATCTATCTATCTATCTATCTATCTATCTATCTATCTATCTATCTATCTATACACTTTTATCCCTACTCTGACGATGTCGGCAGTTTGGCCGACGAAAGCTAAGTGATTTTTACCAACATACTTGTTTATATTAAACAGTCTTGTTTATATTCCTATCCTGGTGTTCACTTTTCTTTTAATTTTGCTAATATACTGAGGTAGACATAGGCAGACGGACAGACACAGAGACACATCTACACACAGACATGTATGCGCACAGAGTCAGACACAATGTTCCCTTCAAAAATTCCATTTCACAGAAATGAAATCTTCATATCAACGACAGCAACTCCAATCTAGCTGAGGAAAAATCTCATTGAATTCCAATTCACCTGCAGCCCAACTGGCACCCTTAACACAGTCTGATATTTATATCAACTCGTCTAATGCTTTCAAGGTAAACTTTCCACACTGAGATAAAAACGCATCAGATTTTATGCCTTCTGAGCAGAACCCTTCCACTCCATATATTAATTATTGGCTTATTGCAGTGGCAAAATGTACTGTTTTGCCTTTGACCCCACCCTGGTATAATTTATTCTGGGAGCAACATGGTTTCACAATAGACAGATGCATCACAGAGGTGCACAATCCATGCACACATATTCTGGACATTTCCTGAGTTTGGTGCAATGGAGACCAATAAATCAGAATAGAGTTGGAAGGGACCTTGGAGGTCTTCTAGTCCAACCCCCTGCTCAGGCAGGAGACTGTATATAATTTCGGACAAATGGTTGTACAATCTCTTCTTAAAAACCTCCAGTGATGGAGCACCCACCACTTCTGGTGGCAAGTTGTTCCACGGGTTAATTGTCCTCACCTTTAGGAAAATTCCAGGTTGCTTCTCTCCTTGATTAGTTTCCATCCATTATTCTACCAGATTCAAAGGTCCTCCTTGTCTGGGCAAAACCTTTTTATTTTTACTTTTTTTTTTAAATTTCCCTCTGCCTCCTTCTCTCCCTCTCTCTCTCTCCCTTCCCCCTTTTCCTTTTCTTAAATTCTCAAGAAACAACAGGGAAATGCCCACACCCGATGACAAATGATTAAGATTTGGAAATTGTACAAGGCGTCTACGATGGGTTCCTGTGGAGTATTTAGCAACACTAGAAACTCAAGGTGATGCCTGGAGAAATTGGGTGAGACGGTGCATCATTACCCAAGTGGGCCTTTAATAACTGTTGCAACGCTCGTGAGAGGCAGCCAAGCGTGGATTGTGGCATGCTTGAACGTGAGCATGTCTCCTGTTCTCACCAGGCTTCCTCCAGCAGGGATGTGCTCGAGAAGAGAGAACAGGTTGAGCCTTTGCCAGGTGTGATCACAGAATAACAGAGTCGGAAAGGACCTTGGAGGTCATCTAATCCAACCCCTCAGGAAACCCTATGTGATTTCAGAGAAATAGTTCCCCAACCTCTTCTTTTTTTAAAAAAAAACCTTCAGTGATGGAGCACCCGCAACTTCTGGAGGCCAGTCGTTCCATTGATTGATTGTTCTAACCGTCAAGACATTTCTCCCTTAATTCTAGGTTGGTTCTCTCCTGGATCAGTTTCCATCCGCTGCTTCTTGTCCTGACTTTTTAAAATTAATTAATTAAATTAATCAGTCCGTGGAACGGGCTGCCTCCAGAAGTTGTGGGTGCTCCAACACTGGAGGTTTTGAAGAAAAGATCGGACAGGTATTTGTCCGAAATGGTATAAGGCAGGGGTAGGCAACCTTGGCTCTTTTATGACTTGTGGACTTCAACTCCCAGAATTCCTGAGCCAGCCTGGCTCAGCTTGGAAACCTCTCCCTTTCCCCTCAGCATGGCTGGCTCAGGAATTCTGGGAGTTGAAGTCCACAAGTCATAAAAGAGCCAAGGTTCCCCACCCTTGCTTGAGAAGGGAGTTGGACTAGAACAGGGGTAGACAACCTTGGCTCTTTTATGACTTGTGGACTTCAACTCCCAGAATTCCTGAGCCAGCATGAGGGAAACTTTGGCCCCTTCGTGACTCGTGGACTTCAACTCCCAGAATTCCTGAGCCAGCATGCTCAGCTTGGAAACCTCTCGCTTTCCCCTCAGCATGGCTGGCTCAGGAATTCTGGGAGTTGAAGTCCACGAGTCATAAAAGAGCCAAGGTTGCCTACCCTTGGTATAGGGTCTCCAAGGTCCCTCCCAATTCTGTCTGCTCCAGCTTTGCTATTCTGTTACCTTCTTACCTGTCTGTTCGTCTTATCTGTCTTTGAGATGGGAATTGCGAGATGCTACTGATAAAATAAAATCCCAACAGTGCCAACTAGTGTGATGAGGAAGAGTGGAAGCTATATCACAATGTAGACTGGACTGAAGCTATTGGGATAGTCTGTTCGACTGCTGGGCATCCCCAGATTGTCCTACCGAGAATAAGGGTCATGGGCCATTTCTCAAAAAGGAATCCATGCTGCTGCCCAGCACTTACACCCAGCCCACTGTGAAGGAATCTCTGCCCATCATTTTCTGCTAGGCACCACTAGTGGCTTAAGGAGGGCTTTCTGTTTCTCCTGCTGCACGTGGCATGCAGCTACCCAACCTCTGCTTCAGCTGACCAACTCTGCACTGTGGCCAGGAAGTCCTTCTTGTCTGGTTCAAGCCACTGGTCTCCACCAGCATTTGCTCAGTTAGAATGACAGAATAGTAAAAAGCTGGGTTTTCTTTTTCTTTTTTTTTTACTATTTTGCAAGCTCATTGATGGATTCCTTCCTTCCTTCCTTCCTTCCTCCTTTCTCCCTCCTTTCTCCCTCCTTTCTTTCTTCTTCCCTCCCTCCCTCTCTATTTCTTCCTTCCTTCCTTCCTTCCTTCCTTCCTTCCTTCCTTCCTTCCTTCCTTCCTTCCTTCTTTCTCCCTCCTTTCTTTCTTCTTCCCTCCCTCCCTCTGTCTCTCCCTTCCTTCCTTCCTTCCTTCCTCCTTTCTTTCTTCTTCCCTCCGTCCCTCTCTCCCTCTCTATTCCTTCCTTCCTTCCTTCCTTCCTTCCTTCCTTCCTTCCTTCCTTCCTTCCTTCCTCCTTTCTCCCTCCTTTCTTTCTTCTTCCCTCCCTCCCTTATCTCTCCCTTCCTTCCTTCCTTTCTTTCTTCTTCCCTCCCTCCCTCTCTCCCTCTCTCTTCCTTCCTTCCTTCTTCTTTCCTCCTACCCTCCCTCCCTTCTTTCCTCCCTCCTCCACCACTCTTCCCTCCCTCCCTCACTCTTCTATTCCTCTTTCCCTTCCCTCCCCTCCCTTCCATCCTCTCTATTCCCTCCCTCCCTCCCTCCCTCCCTTCCTCCCTCCCTCCCTCCCTCCCTCCCTTCCTTCCTTCCTTCCTTCCTTCCTTGACTAGAAGACTCTGTTACTCTGTTATTCTGAATCACTGCAGCTGTTAAGGTAGTAACACAGTTGTTATGTGAATCTGGTTTCCCCATTGACTTTGCTTGTCAGAAGGTCACAAAAGGTGAGTATATGACCCTGGGACGCTGCAACCGTCATAAATATGAGTCAGTTGCCAAACGAGTTTTGATCATGTGACCATGGGATACTGCAACAGTTGTAAGCATGAGAAATGGCCATGTCACTTTTTTCACTGCCATTGTAACTTTGAACGGTCACTAAATAAATGGTGATCAATCCAGGACGATCTGTATCTTACAGCAGTGTTTCCCAAACTTGACAATTTTAAGGCATGTGGACTTCAACTCCCAGAATTCCACAGCCAGCGTTGCTGGCTGTGGAATTCTGGGAGTTGAAGTCCTCATGCCTTAAAATTGTCAAGTTTGGGAAACACTGTCTTACAGCAGTGTCTCTCATTCTTGGCAGCTTGCAGGCATGTGGACTTCAACTCCCAGCCTTCTCACCCACCGCCATACTGGCTGTGGAATTCTGGGATTTGAAGTCCATACATCTGGCAATTGCCAAGCTTGGGAGAAGTGGCCTACAAGCCTTTGACCACAATGAGAAACAAAAACAAGACTAAAAAAGATAGGCCAGTCCTTAATATCTTAAAAATGAGTATTTTAAGACCTTGGCAGTTGTCATGTAACAGTATATATACACAAATCATCAACTAACAAATATACAAATATACATATCCAGGAGTCCTTGACTTACAAACACAATTGAGCCCAACATTTTTGCTGTTAAGTGAGACATTGGTTAAGTGAGCTTTGCCCCGTTTTATGACCCCTCTTGCCACAGCTGTTAAGTGAATCACTGCAAGTGTTAAATTAGCAACACGGTTAAGTGAATCTGGCTTCCCCATTGACATTGCTTGTCAGAAGGCTGCATATGGGACACGACAACCGTCATAAATATGAGTCAGTTGCCAAGAGTCTGAATTTTGATCTTGTGATGTGGGGATGCTACAATGGTTGTAAGTGTGAGAAAAGGTCCTAAGTCACTTTTTTCAATGCCAAACGGTCTCTAAATGAACGGTGGGGAAGTTGAGGACTGCCCGTACATAAATCATCATTCTAAGGTGCGATCAGTTTGATATCAGTTCAATGTTTCAACACAGCTAAGCTTTTAAGCCAGATTTCCATTCCATTTGGAGCCAAAATTCCAAAGAATTCTTTCCATTTGGCCAAATTTGCCGCCATTCAGCCATGCAAAATAAGAGATGGCTTCTGAGGCGTTTGCCTGCAGCTTCTTTCTGTAATCTCATTTTCTCCATCTTCAGCACTTAATTGCCAAATGGATATTGTGAGGATTAATTAGTTAAATGTTTGTACCGTGCTTTGAAAATGTCAAGTGCTACCTTATTAAGTAAAAAAAAAAAAAGTATTATTAAAAGCCTGCGGGTTTTTACTGTCTTTCTCACAATAGAGAAAAGGAGGAGCCCTTTACATCTTGGATGAGGTAACTTTAAATTGTTCTTAATTTTCATTTTAAGAAAAGCCACAATGACCTTCAATTATAGGAGGCACCCTATCTTCTACTTATCTTCTCCCTCCCTCCTTGAAAACCATGAAGTGCCATTGATTTGAGGTTTTTCAGATGTGCTCTTTGAGCAAACAACGAAAAATGAGGGAATTTTATTATTACTATTTTGGGGGAAATGATGATGAGGGAACTTTTGGGATTATGGGAAGCACTCAGCAGGAAAGTTAAAGTTGTTGAACGTTTTCCTATGCCAGAAAAACTGATGGCTAGGCTTAAATTTGTTCTGTGACAGGGCTAGCATCCGGATCTTTTAAGTATCTATTGTGGTCCAACAAAATTCACATCGTATCTATGTGTTCATCCAAAATGGTGGCCAAAAAATGGGGGCCTTAAAACGGCAGTCGTAAAATGGTGGCTACAAAATGGCAGCTGTGCTGCTAAGCGTTGGGAAGAAAGAGGATGGTAGAAATAACTTTCCAACAATTTTTTTTATTAAAAATACTTTTTAAAAAAAAGAATTAAAAAATGATGCGATGGGATGGAGACTCGAATTGGCACCGAGAGGAGCATCTGAACTCATGATGCCTACGAAAGGTTGTAGATATTCTGTGATGCTTTTTTCTTTTTTTAAATAATATTTTATTAATTTTCCAATTTTATGTTTAAGTGCTTAAAAAGCAATGTGGTGACTGGGTTAATTAATAGTTCGATAACAAGTTCTTTAATACAAGTCTCAGGTTACAACATCAAATATTTCTTCTCTTTTTCCCCTAATATTTACTGTCTTGTATTCAAGCTAGTACAGTTCTTATTATATCAACTTCCTGACAGTTAGAACAATTAACCAATGGAACAACCTGCCTCCACAAGCGGTGAATGCTCCAACACTGGAAGTTTTTAAGAATACACTAGGCAGCCATTTGTCCGAAATGGTATAGGGTTTCCTGCCTGAGCAGGGGGTTGGACTAGATGACCTCCAATGTCCCTTCCATTATTATTATTATTATTATTATTATTATTATTA
The DNA here is from genome assembly GCF_016545835.1 of Crotalus tigris. Classification (NCBI taxonomy): domain Eukaryota; kingdom Metazoa; phylum Chordata; class Lepidosauria; order Squamata; family Viperidae; genus Crotalus; species Crotalus tigris. The sequence goes on along the minus strand of NW_024097085.1, from coordinate 488,587 downwards.
TTATTATTATTACTACTACTACTACTACTACTACTCAGTAAAAACATCATTATTACAGTTATCAATAAATTTTTAGCTTATAAGCTATAAGATATGCTTATCATTCTGTAATTTACTAAGATGGACAGCTGTAGAAATAAAATAAATAAATAAATAAACAAATAAATAAATAAAATCGTCGGCTGATACCATGGTATTGGCAAGGTTTGATATTGGTGGTTGGAGTTTGGCCAATTTCTTCTTGTGAAGGACCTTGTAAAATCAATTTTGGGAAGCACAGATCCATTAAAAAAATCCCTAATGGATTAGAATAATACTTAATTAACGCAAGTGCAGGTAGTCCTCAACTTACAACTGGTCACTTAATGACTGCTCAAAATTACAACAGACATCCCAAAGGTACTCATTCAGAACCCAGTTCTGAAGTTTTGACGCTCCTGTCTGGTTAGTTGACCGCATTTTAAGCATTTGGCCATCTCCGTACATTATGGCCCTTTGCAGCATCCCTTGGTTGTGTGTCTGCTAATTTACAACCTTTTCGCAGAAAATCAGCATTTACTTCTGGCTTTTAGGCAAAATATCCCATAGCACTCCATGGATTCATTTAATGACTGCCACAAATAAAATTGAGTTGGTCATGGGATGACTGGATTGGCAGCCATCTTGACTTATGACCATAAAGGGCAGGCTCCATTATGGTCGTATGTTGAGGACTGCCGATAGATGGATTTCAGACACTTTGCACTGTGTGAAATTTTAATACTTTGCCTACAGGCAGAGTTTTGTTAAGTTTCATGGTGAGGGAGCATAGAAACATGCTAAATAAGTAAATAAACTGTTGACATTGCATTTTGACTTATAATATTTCTGATCCTAACCGGGTGACTTATAATTCTTATCAGAAGGACACTATGTATGTATTTTTCTCAATTCATTGTATTGGGTAAAGTCAAATTCTTTTGATAGCCGGGGAGCACATATATATGGTGGCTTAGAGGTGAAGATGTTTAAAGGTTGAGAGTTCAACCCTAGGTAGCAGGAGATGTTTCTCTCTCAGGGTGCAAAAAGAAAATATTTACTGTGAACACCATGTAGGCATCAGGAAGGGCATCCAGCCAGTAAATGCTCAACTCCACTCAGTTGTCCTGACTCTACCCCATATTGAGGGATTACAGGGTCATAAAAAAAGAATAGAATAGAATAGAATAGAATAGAATAGAATAGAATAGAATAGAGTAGAGTAGAGTAGAGTAGAGTAGAGTAGAGTAGAGTAGAGTAGAGTAGGATAGATAGATAGATAGATAGATAGATAGATAGATAGATAGATAGATAGATAGATAGAATGAATAAGGGTCACAAGCAGTTGCCTACTTTAGGAATTACTCTACATTATTAATGTATCAGAAATTCAGAATTCAAAATCTGAACTTTAGAATCACTAAATGAATAGTTGTAAGTCGAAGAACCCCCTGTAGTTGTATTAAGTCCTTACACCTGTAAGTTGTATTTACACCCCGTAAATGCGAACCTATTGACTTCAATGGTGTTTACTGCCATGAAATCTGGTGGACCTCTCCGACCGAATGGGATTCCCTCAGAACAAATGCAAAGACGATTACAATTTTAGATACGCTTCGGCCTTCGCCTTCCGGATCTCAGAAGTTAAGTTGCCTCTTGAGAATTAAACAGGATCCGCTTTTGTTTGGGAAGGGTTTGTTTGAGTCAGGACATGCACCGTAAAAAAAGGCATGTGGGAACAAGTTTGCAGATCAACAGCCTTTATTAAATGCCGGCAGGGTGTTAAAGTAGAACAAAACAAAGATCAGTGCTATCTCAAGGACTTTTGTTTCAGATAGTTTTGAACCTGTGTTCGTTTCCAATTGTAATTTTAGTGTTTAATGCAAATGAGGACACGTTATATTGCCTACCTACCTGTAAATAGATACATGAACACATTTCAGAGCTCCCCTATCAATCCTTTTTCAGATTTGTCTAGTTGTCTCAGGCAGTGCAATGGCTCAGTGGTTAAGATGTTGGTTAATGTTCAAGAGTTGAGTGGCTTGCGATGGGGTGAGCTCCTGTTCCTTGCTCCAGCTCCTCCCCCCCGCAGTTCAAAACCATGCAAATATGAGTAGATAAATAGGTACCCCTTTGATGGGAAGGTAACAGCTGTCCATGACATCATGCAGGTCACATGACCGTGGAAATGTCTAGAGACAGCGCTGGCTCCATGGCGTTGAAACAGAGATGAGTAGGCAACGATAAGCGGAGTAAAATTCGCAAGAACTCCTTTACTTAAGTATCTTTTTTATATATAATAATTTTATTTATTTACTTCCTTACAGGACTTACATGGCCGCTTATCTCATCCAAAGATTTTAGGCAGCTCACGGCAATCCATTAAAATATATTTTAGATTCTTACATTTTTTTTTTAAATGGGATTTTGTTCAAAGTCTTGTCTGTCACCTTGAATGCTGGGAAAACTCGGGGCCACAAGGATCTTGGTGCAACTCTGCATGCAACCGTATTAAATGTTCATGAGGTCGGCAATATTTTTTTTTCAAGGTATGTATGTCAAATTGAGAATGAGATGGCTGAAATTGAGAATGAGATGGCTGGATGGAGTCACTGAAGCAGTAGGTGTGAACTTAAATGGACTCCAGAAAATGGTAGAGGAAGGAAGACCTGGAGGAACGTTGTCCATGGGGTCGCAATGGGTCGGACACAACTTCGCAATTAACAACAACAATGCCAAGTTAAAATGCTACACAGAAATGGCTGTCTGGGGAAACATTCATAGAATTGCACCAAAATTTACATTATTAGAGGTGGGGACAAGTAGAAAAGAGGTTGTAAAATATTCAGTTTGAAGATTCAGTGCAAAGGAAATTTATTGATCATATTTACTGAATTATTTCCCAAATTATATTAACTTTGTGAATCAAATTCAAGTCTTTAAAACAGAGACCTCCAGACTGAATAACCTGGATGTGGTTTGCATGCATAAAATTGTCTCTCTCTCTCTCTCTCTCTCTCTCTCTCTCTCATATTTTTATTTATTGCAGGGCACATTCACATGATCTGTGCATGTATCTGTCTGTCTGTCTGTCCGTCCGTCCATCCATCCATCCATCCATCCATCCATCCATCTATCTATCTATCTATCTATCTATCTCTATCTCTATCTCTTTCTGTTATCTGTCTGTCTATCTGTTTATCATCTATCCATCCATCCTGAGCTGACTCAGATCAAGGGCTGTTTTTTTAACTGATTTACTTTATCAGCTCAGATGTCTTTTCCAAATTGATTCTGCTAGCTAAACCAAACTGATTCCCGCAATCGAATCATGTAGGCCTTTACTAAATTTACACAGGTTTTGTTTCTTGTAGTACCTGGTCAATCCGCACCTTCACAGAGGGAAACTGTGCGTGCATGTGCAAGTGTGCATGAGGGGAGAAATTGGTGAAATCATTGGAAAACTGAAACCAGCTGCTCATTCTGATTCTCCTTGTGCAAAAAAAAAAAGGGGGGGGGGGAATAAATACATAACCACTGAGCATTTAACCTTTGAGTGGAATAAAGAGTAATGAAGTGTCTGATGGACCATCCCCACCTTCTTTCTTATCTTCTGCTTAGTAATTTCCTTTCATTTCCTTAAATTCCTTTGGGTCATCTTTCAAGATCAGAGTAAGATGAAGCTTCAAAGCTCTTTGGGGATTTTTTTTAATTAAGTTTTATTCTGCTGCAGAAAGTGCAAGAGGTGTTACCTAAGAAGGGAAGCCAGAGCTAAATAGGTGTTGCTTTTTTCACCCAACCATATCTTGATATTTTCATAGCCTGCTATTAGATCAGTGTTTCTCAACCTTGACAATTTTAAGGCACGTGGACTTCAACTCCCAGAATTCCACAGCCAACAATGCTGGCTGTGGAATTCTGGGAGTTGAAGTCCACGTGCCTTAAAATCGTCAAGGTTGAGAAACACTGTATTAGATCATGCCAATCTGATCCCTTTATTTATTATTTAATTTATTTATATCCTGCCTTTGGTGACGCAGTGGTTAGAAAGCAGAGTTGCAGCCTGACTCTGCCCACAGCCTGGAGTTCGATCCTGACCAGCTTAAGGTTGATGTTCATTTTTCTGAGGTAAAATGAGAGTCCGGAATATGCTGACTCCATAAACTACTTAGTGAGGGCTGTAAAGCACTATTAAGCGGTATATAAGTCCAAATGCTATTGCTATTGTCATTTATATAAACAACTCGAGGCGGTAAATATATATAATAATCTTTCTTCCTCCTGTTTTCCTCACAACAATCCTGTGAGGTGACTTGGGCTGAGAGGGAGGCCCAAGAAAAAGAGAGAAGAAAAAAAAATACAAATTCCTTTGAGTACATGTAGTTCTCAGTTTACAACCCTTTGCTTATCGACTGTTCAAGTTAACAACAGCACTGATAAAAGTGACTTACAATTGTCCTCACTGTCCTTAGTTCTAGGTTGCTTCTCTCCTTGGTTAGTTTCCATCCGTTGCTTCTTGTCCTGTCTTCAGGCGCCTTGGAGACACCTTTTTTTCCCTTTTTGTGTACACCAGTCTTTGTTGTTGTTGTTGATACTGCTGGATGTCTGTCTTTTTTGTTTGTTTTATTTGTTTGTTTTTCTGTTTTGCATTTGATCTTTTATGATAAAACAAAATAAATATACTTAAATAACAAAAATGCCCAAGCAGCATACAATTTCCTAATTAAAGTTATATCTTTTTCACACACACACACACACACACACACACACACACACACACACACATATAACACACACACACACACACACACACACAATTTAGGGGCTTGGCAACTGGCATGTATGGTTGCAGCACTCATAAAATTGTCATTTGCGACCTTCCCAGTCAGATTCTGACCAGCAAAGTCAATGGGAGAAGCTGGATTTGCTTAACAAATGTGCGATTTACTTAAAAACTGCAGTGATTTACTTAACAGATCCTGCCCCCCCCCCAAAGATTGTACAATCAGGTGTGGATCATTTAATAACCACCCTGATTAGCAATGGAAATGATCGTAAGTCGAGAATTAACTGTAATGCAAACAAGAAACATAACCAGGAACACCAGTACTCTCTCTCTTGTTAGGTTATGTTAAACAGAATCTTAACAGAATAACAGAGTTGGAAGGAACCCTGGAGGTCTTCTAGTCCAACCCGCTGCTCAAGCAGGAAACTCTATATCATTTCAGACAAATGGTTGTCCAGTCTCTTCTTGAAAACCTCCAGTGTTGGAGCACCCACAACTTCTGGAGGCAGGTTGTTCCACTGATTAATTGTTCTCACTGTCAGGAAATTTCTCCTTAGGGGACCTTGATGCTCTGTTTTCTTGCAGACGTTTCATTACCTTAACTAGTCATGATGATGTTACCTAATTAGAGTAATGAAACGTCCGCAAGAAAACAAGTAAGCTCAGAGAGCACCAAGGACCTTTCAATATTCTCCAATTTCTCTTTAGTTCTAGGTTGCTTCTCTCTTTGGTCAGTTTCCATCCATTGCTTCGTATCTTGCCTTCAGGTGCTTTGGAGAATAGCTTGACTCCCTCTTCTTTGGGGCAGCCCCTGAGATATTGGAACACTGCTATCATGTCCCCCCTCGTCCTTCTCTTCATTAAACCAGACATACCCAATTCCAGCAACCGTTCCTTATGTGTTTTAGCCTCCAGTCCCCTGATCATCTCTGTGGCTCTTCTCTGCACTCTTTCCAGAGTCTCAACATCTTTTTTATATTGTGGGGACCAAAACTTGAGGCAACATTCCAAGTGTGGCCTTACCAAGGCATTGTAAAGAGGTATAATCATGCTTTACGTGATCTTGATTTTATCCCTTGCAAAATTGAAACTATTTTTTCTTTTCCTCTCTTTTTAGTCTTCTTTAGAAAGCTACATCTACTACTTTCTGTCAGCTTTTTTTTTGCTGGGCAGTTGCAACATGCTGTGATTTTCAGATTGTTGTAAATGTTCCCTTACGAGAGATGCAGGCAGAATCATTCAAAAAATTACCGCAGTGAAATCTTGAAATTGAAATCGGCGAATCTACAGAAACTTTATGTTGTCTAAAATGAACATTCACACTAATTTCATCCCTTTCTTCCCCAAACCAAAGAAGCTACAGGCATCTTGATGCTTACATATTACAGTTGTTGGAATTTTTTTTAAACAAACAAACAAACAAAAGTCTTGTTTCTGAAAATGTTTTTATGGGAATCACTGAATCTCAAAGGGATTGAGCATTTTCAGACTTTTTTAAATCCTCCGGATACTTCGCATCAGGGCTAATTTATAAAAGTTTTTTAAAAAATGGGGGGGGGGGAATTGGATTTCCAGTTTTAAAAAATGTAAACAAGTCTCTAGTCCTTCTGATAACGAAAGACAGGATTTAAATTTCACACGTAATATTTTCCAGCACATCTTCCTATATGTAGATTCTGGGTGGATTACGATCTTTTTTTTTTTTTAATTTGGCATATAATTAAAGGTGTTGATGTGATTGAGCCTTGAAAATTAGTTCAGAAAGTTTGACACTTGGCAGGATATTCCTTACCACGCTTTACCAGATGTGGGGCAATAAGAAACCTGTGCTACTTCTTTTGAAGCCTCTGGTGAAATTTTTATCTAAGTCATCAGATTTAGCAATTTGTAGCTGATCTAATCTCTCCAGAGAATCCTTGCTCTCCAAATTACATTCACCAGGTTGGCTTTGGTTAACCCTGGGTGTTCACACACAGCGGCAAAGTTACAAATTGTGCCATGCGATTTCCCCTTTCGTTTTCCCTCCCTTTCTCCCCCCTCTCATATTGTACAACTTTTCATAGCCTCATTTGTCTGGAATCAAACAGATGGGAAGATTTGCTTAACAATAGGTCTTTGTGAATCAGATCATTGATTGTCCATGAAACTTCAGTAACTGACATTATAGGCAACTAAAGAGTCATGTCACCATCATTAATGTTCAACTCTATTATGAAAAGGGGGAAAGCAACTTAATTCATCTGCACTTTTTTTTAATTAGCTTCTCTCCTTTCATTCCTGCTAGTCTAAATTGGCATGGAAAAGGAGAAAAAGAAAGAAAGACAGACAGAAAGAATGACAGAAAGGAAGAAAGGAAGGAAGGAAGAAGGAAGGAAAGAAGAGATAGGGTGGAATGGACGGACGAAAGGAAGGGAGAAAGGAGGAAGGAAGGAAGAGGAAGAGACACAGAGAGTGAAGGAAGAAATGAAGAAAGAAAGGAGGAAGGGAGGGAGAGAGAGAGGAAGGAAGGAAGAAAGAAAGAGATAGGGAGGGAGGGAGGGAGGAAAGAAGAAAGAAAGGGAGAAAGGAGGAAGGAAGGAAGGAAGGAAGGAAAGAAGGAAGGAAGGAAGGAAGGAAGGAAGGAAGGAAGGAAAAGATACGGAGGGAAAAGGAAGGAAGAAATGAAGAAATGAAGAAAGGAGGGAGGGAGAGAGGAAGGAAGGAAGGAAGGGAAAGAGGAAGTGAGCAAGAGAGGGAGAGAGGGAGGAAAGAAGATTAAAACTTTTAAGTAAGATGTTTCTTGCAAATAATTTGCAGAATGAAAGTTTATAAGCTGGTTTAAGAATATCCTATCTGGACTCTCTAGAAACTGTTTGAAAAGAATTCAGATAATAACTGTATCCACCCATTAGACAATTTCCCTGTTGCTGTGTCCTCCCACCTTTCTTTTCCAGGGAAGCAATGGCTAATCACTTTGCTTTTTATGGGATATATCTTCCTAGACAAATATACTTCTATATGTGTGTATATAAAATCTCTAGGAAGATTCTCAGTCATCCAGGTTATGGTTGTCCCCAAAGTGCTTTTTCAAGAGACAACTGGACTTTTTTTGTTTTTCTCTTTGAAGGTGTTTCACTTCTAAGAAGCTTCAGTGTATATAAAATATATCATGATATAGTATCTACAAATAATATAATTTTATATGTTTGTATGCAAAATGTATGAAGGCATATATAAAATAAATATACATACGTGCGTGTAAAATAAAATACATACATACACATGCATAAATATACATATGTGTATATAAAATAAAATAATGTAACATCACATGTACATATAAATAAAAAAATAAATGAAATATAAAATAATAATTTTATAATAATGTCAAATAATGTATGTACTTTTATATATGTGTATAAAAAGTACACAATATAGCATACTATATTATATATTATATTGTATAATATATATGACATTACATTATATTATAAATAAGCCATAGGAGTGGTATAAGTTCTCCTGAATGAACAGGGGGTTGGACTAGGAGGCCTCTAAGGTCCCTTCCCCACACTGTTATTCTATTATTCTGTGTCGGGAGAAAATGACAGCCTCTTTGATTCTGTGAATAGAAAATGATTTGTAGACTAAATAGTCGTTAATGCAGATAAGAATCTCTGTTTCTCTGTCTCTCTTCTGACAGCCTCACTTAAATACTTCTACAAAGTTGAAAGTGTCTTCAACAAAGAGGGCAGAGAAGATCAACAAAGATGATTAGGGGAGTGGAAGCTAAAACATATGAAGAATGGTTGCTGGAAGTGGGTTGTTGTTGTTAGTTGCGAAGTCGTGTCCGACCCATCGCGACCCCATGGATAACGTTCCTCCAGGCCTTCCTGTCCTCTACCATCTTCTGGAGTCCATTTAAGCTCACGCCTCCTGCTTCAGGGACTCCATCCAGCCACCTCATTCTCTGTCGTCCCCTTCTTCTATTGCCCTCCATCTTTCCCAGCATCAGGCTCTTCTCCAGTGAGTCCTTCCTTCTCATTAGGTGGCCAAAGTACTTGAGTTTCAACTTCAGGATCTGGCCTTCTAAAGAGCAATCAAGGTTGATCTCCTCTAGGACTGACCAATTTGATCGCCTTGCACTCCAATAAAAATAAGGACCAGGGGTGACATGATAGCAGTCTTCCAATATCTCAGGGGTTGCCCCCAAGAAGAGAGAGTCAAGCTATTCTCCAAGGCACCTGAAGGCAAGACAAGAAGCAATGGGTGGAAACTAACCTAAGAGAGAAGCAACCTAGAATTAAGGAGAAACTTCCTGACAGTTAGAACAATTAACCAGTGGAACGGCTTGCCTACCAGAAGTTGTGGGTGCTCCATCACTGGAGGTTTTGAAGAAGAGATTGGACAACCATTTGTCTGAAGTGCTATAGCAGTGTTTCTCAACCTTGACAATTTTAAGGCATGTGGACTTCAACTCCCAGAATTCCACAGCCAGCATTGCTGGCTGTGGAATTCTGGGAGTTGAAGTCCACATGCCTTAAAATTGTCAAGGTTGAGAAACACTGTGCTATAGGATCTCCTGCCTGAGCAAGGGGTTGGACTAGAAGATCTCCAAGGTCCTTTCCAACTCTGTTCTTCTTTATTCTGCCTTATCCGACCTGTTAATCACTGACATTCCAGCTCAAAATGGATTGAGACAAGAATACCTTTCGACACTCAAGTGACACTTATAACCACAACTGCAACCAGTTTCAATTGCTAAGTGTCGTCATCATTAATTGAGTCATCATGTGATCAGACCCGATTTGATGACCATTCATACATGGTTGTTAAGTGACTCCATCCAGTGTCCCATCTAGCAATCTACTGTAGAACAAGTTTACAAGTTTTAAGCGTTTGTTTTTAAAAAGAGACGGTATTTTGACAGGTTCATACACATTATTAAAAAGATTGCAGGAGATATAGCTGGATGTGTTTATTATGCATAAGTTTTATTATACAAGATGAATGCTTATCTAATTTCAACAGTCAATCAAAGCAAGATTTGATCTCAAATGCTACTTTAGGGCTGAAATTTGGGACTACAATAAACATTTGTCAGAAGAGGAAATTGCAATTTTTTTAAAAAAATATCTGTTGATGGTTCCACCAGGGATTTCAGCTGCTTTTTCTCAAGCAAATGCTAGCCTACTTTCACTGAGATAATGTTCATAAGGCCTTGTTTAATTAATATAAATGCATTTCACAGAGGGATTATACATTCCTGGTTCTCCAATGCTTTGAAATATTGAAATCAGATTGCAAGGGAACTGGCAGTTAACAGCCTATTCCAATCTAGTTTCTGTAGTTTCTCACCATTGGATAGCCCTTTGTTTAATCAGCTTGGAGATCTGGGAAACTGGATTTTAGGGGAATATTTTAAAGTTGATAGGGGAGTCATTGCAATCTGTAGATTTGTTTCACAGCTCTTCTGTCCCAGCCTATGTGAGTCCTTGTTATGTTCACAAGGAGAAACCCTTCTTCCAAGAAACGGCAGAACCCGCTAGAAAAAAACTAACCCCTTTTATTATCTTCGGCAACCAGCACTTCCCACACCTTCCCTTTTATAATTCAGCCAAGATGTGGCTTCCTAATGCCTTCTCCTTTGCCTTTGGAGCCGCCCCATTGCCGGCGCTTTCGTGCATCTGAGATTTGTCCCAACTGTTCTTCATCACTGTCCAACTCAGGTTCCCAGCACAGCTATGTCTCAGCCTGAGTGCGAGTAGAGGGGCCAGGCTCCTCGTCAGACTGTAAATCTTGGAGCTCCTCAGAGCCTTCCTCTGACTCTGATGTCCTCCTCAGACTCAGCTGCCAGATCCACTGGCTGGAATCACAACAATAGCTTCAAACCAAATATGGTAGTCCTTGCTTTATGACTATAGTTGGGACCAGAATTTCTGCTTTGGAAGCACCCAAATGTTGACCACATGACCATGTGGATGCTGTGACAGTTGTTAAGGGCAACGTCTGGTTGTAACTCACATTTTTTGGTGCCACTGTAACTTCAAACGGTGGCTAAACAAATGACTGTAAGTTAAGGACTACCTTAAGAGTTAGCTTCTTGGCCAACAGAATTCCATACAAATGGCTCCAGGTAATCACTGCCTTAAAATTATGTCCTATGACTGATTGATGACAGATGTAATTAAAAACAGAACGTTTGTAGATACAAAATACACTACGTATTATAAAAATGTAGATTGATGATTTATCTCCTTGCCTGCATTGTAATTTTTATCTACAGATTCTAAGATATTACAGATAAAGTCATGTTTTTTTTATCAGATTGGGTGGCCCGCTCTCATTTGCCAAAGCTGCCTTAGATATTAAAATAACCACGATGGATTTCAAAGGGATTCCCTAATTGAATATGACACACGTTCCCTATTTACTCAGTCTACATTAATTTTATTCTTTACAATATCCTCTGTATATGCATTGTGCAATCACTTATGGCTATAGCATCAGTAAATCTAAACTTGAAACCATAAATGCATTCCAGAATGCAGTGAAACTTCATAGGTTGCTGTTGAATCACAGTTGTGAATACAGGCAATCCTTGAATTGCCACCACAACTGAGCCCAAAATTTTGGTTGCTAAATGAGACAGTTCTTAAGTGAGTTTTGCCCATTTTATGACCTTTCTTGCCACAGTTGTTAAGTGATCACTGCAGTTGTTAAGTTAGTAGCATGGTTGTTAAGTGAATCTGGTTTCCCCACTGATGATGATGATGATGATGATAATGATAATGATAATGATAATAATAATAATAATAATAATAATAATAATAATGTGCAAGAAGATCGCACAGACTGACTACAAGCAGCGGCATGACGAAGTAGCAACAATGGTGCATTGGAAGATCTGCAAGAAATATCATTTGCCTGTAAGCAAGAACTAGTGGGATCATAAAATAGAGAAAGTCATAGAAAATTGGAAAATTAAACTGCTCTGGGACTTCAGAATTCAAACAGAGAAGCACCTGCAACATCCCAAACTTAACAATTGTTTATAAGAAAGACAAAAAAGTCTGGATAGTGGACGTGGCAGTATTCTGGAGACAGCAGAATAGATGAGAAAGAACTGGAGAAGATAACAAAATACAAAGACCTACAAATAGAAATAGAAAGACTGTGGCAAAGGCAAGCAAGGGTGGTACCAATAGTAATAGGCGCCTTGGGTGCAATCCCCAAACAGCTGGAGTATCACTTGAACACCATCATTGGCATTGACAAATTCATCATTAGTCAATTACAAAAGGCGGCCTTACTAGAACTGCTTCCATCCTGTGACGAGATCTGTAATACCATCAAACATCCACATCTGCCTATCCCAGGTCCTGGGTAAGGACTCGATAGGTAGACAAAATGCCAAATCCAGTCTGAACATCTGCCTGACTGTGCGATGATGATGATTAATCATAATAGAGTTGGAAGGGACCTTGGAGGTCTTCTAGTCCAACCCCCTGACTTTGCTTGTCAGAAGGTTGTAAAAGGGGATCACATCACCCCAGGACTCTGCAACCGTCATAAATATGAGTCAGTTGCCAAGCGTCTGATTTTTGATCACGTGATCATGGAATGCTGCAACAGTTGTGTGAAAAAATGGTCATCGGTCCCTTTGTTCAGTGCCGTTTTAATGTTGAACGGTCACTAAATGAACTGTTGTAAGTCAAGGATTGCTTCAGAAACAGAAGAGGGAAATTATTCAGGACCTAGCTGGAGAGAACCGTCATGTTTATACTTGATTTTAATTACACATAAATAATATATAGTCAACGTTCATTTTTGTCTTTGTTTCATCTATTTGTTGGCATGCTGCTCTGCAGACCGCCGAGGCATCCAATTGGTCACGTGCCATCCAATTGGGGCTGACTCTTAGCAGCCAAAGACAGACTTTCTCCCTCATCTCGTTTACATTTTTTTTATTAGTTTATCAAAATATAAAATACAAAGGAAAACGAAAATAAGGGAAAAATAAGGGAGGGCTTATTTTATAGACTTTAAGTAGGTCTAAGGCAGCGTCTCTGAACCTTTGACAAATTAAAGGTGAGTGGACTTCAACTCCCAGAATTCTCAGCAATGGCTCTGCTGGCTGTGGAATTCTGGGAGTCAGAGTCCCTATACCTGGCCATTCCAAGAATGGAGGATTGAGCCAATCCAGAATATGAATTTGGACTGTGCTTGCAATATTCCTCTCAGGAAAGGAAGAGGGGAAAGATTAGAAAACAAGACGTTCCACAAATCGCTTAAACAAAGGGAAAAAATATTTTTACAGCAGTTACCACCATTATTTGCAATGTATGGATGTGAAAGTTGGACCATAAGAAAGGCTGAATGACAAAGAATGGAGGCCTTTGAACTATGGTGCTGGAGAAGACTCCTGCGAGTCCCCTGGACTGCAAGGCGATCCAACCGGTCAGTCCTAGAGGAGATCAACCCCGACTGCTCTTTAGAAGGCCAGATCCTGAAGTTGAAACTCAAGAACTTTGGCCACCTAATGAGAAGGAAGGACTCACTGGAGAAGGGCCTAATGCTGGGAAAGATGGAGGGCCATAGAAGAAGGGGACGACAGAGAATGAGGTGGCTGGAGGGAGTCACTGAAGCAGCAGGTGTGAGCTTAAATGGCCTCCAGAAGATGGTAGAGGACAGGAAGACCTGGAGGAATGTTGTCCATGGGGTCGCGATGTGTCGGACATGACTTTGCAGTTAACAACAACAACAACCACCACCATCATTGCCAGCAACATTTTCATTTCTACACCATCCTAACTTTGCAGAGAAGAAACAGACTAACAGACTTGGAAGGGACCTTGGAGGTCTTCTAGTCCAACTATATCAACCTATATCAATGCCTTTCTCTATTGTCCCTCACTCATTGCTGCACAGGTAGCCCTTGTCTTAGGACCACAACTGAGTTGTGTTGCTAAGCAATACGTGCTAAGGGACTTTGGGCCCATTTTACGACCATTCTTGCCACAACGGTTGCCTGAATCGCTGCCGTTGTTAAGTTAGTAACACGGTAGTTAAGTGAATCGGGTTTTTCCCCCATTGACTTTGTCGGAAGGTCGCAAAAGGTGACATGGACCTGGGACATTGCAACCATTAAAAATATAAACCACTTGCCAAGGATCTGAATTTTGATTAGGCGACCACGAGGGTGTGCTGCAACGGTTGTAAGTGTGAAAAACGGTCATGAGCCCCTTTATTTCAGTGCTCTTGTAACTTTGAACAGCCACTAAATGAAATGTTGTAAATCGAGGACTTGTTTTATTCTAGAGAGGAGGGTTCCATCCCATCAAACCAGCCAACCACCTCATCAGCTTTATTAGAAATATGGATGTTGAAGGCTAGCATGCTTCTCTCTCTCTCTTTCTCTCTCCCTCTCTCCCTCTCTCTCCTTCTCTCTCTCCCCCTCCCTCTCTCTTTCTCTTTCTCCCTCTCCCCCACCCTCTCCCTCTCTCTCCCTCTCTCACCCTCTCTCCCTCCCTCTCCCTCTCCCTTTCTCTCTCTTTCCCTCTCTCTCTTCCTCCCTCCCTCTCTCTCTCTCCCTCTCTCTCTTCCTCTCTCCCTCTCTCCCCCTCTCTCTCTTTTAAATAAACCATCTTTTAAAATGTCTGACGGGGCAATGGAGGCACCTAGAGGGTGTTAAGAAGTGTTGGTAAGTGTATTAACACCTTTGGATAACAACCTGGAGATCTTAAAGATGGTAAGATAAGGAACACATCAAACAGTAGCACAGTTAGGCAATTCTAGATTATTAGTATGTGGTTTATAAAGGCACGTCTTTAATGAAACATTCATTTCTTTATCAACCGACTTTTTAGAAGGTTTGCCTTTTGAAAAAAAAAGTGAAAAGGTGTCAAATATTTATTTTTATTTTATTTTTATTTATAGGCCCACCTGACTCCCAAACGACTCAGGGTGCCTTACGATTAAAAACCTACTCATTGAAACCCAAAGGTGCTTTCTCAAGAGGCAACTGGACTTTGTTTGTTTTTCCTTAAAGACCTTTCACTTGTCATCCAAGAAGCTTCTTTGGTTTTGAAGTTCCGTTTGGTTCAGAACCGAAGAAGCTTCTCGGATGAGAAGCAAAAAGGCTTCCAGAAAGCCCCGTTGCCTCTTGAAAAAGCACCTTTGGGACAGCCATGACCTGGGTGACTGAGAATCTCCATAGACATTCTGCTACTTATTAAAAGAAAAATGCAATGCAACAGAAATGGTAGTGAGGAGGAGGAAGAGGAGAAGAAGAAGAAGAAGAGGAGGAGGAAGAAGAGGAAGAGGAAGAGGAGGAGGAGGAGGAAAAAGAAGAAGAGGAGGAGGAAGAAGAAGATGAGAAGGAGAAGAAGAAGAAGAGGAGGAGGAGGAAGAGGAAGAGGAAAAGGAAGAGGAGAAGGAGAAGAAAGAAGAAGAAGAGGAAGAAGAAGAGGAGAAGATGAAGAAGAAGAAGAGGAGGAGAAGGAGGAGGAGAAGAGGAAAAGGAGGAAAAGGAGGAGAAAGAAGAAGAAGAAGAAGAGGAAGAAGAAGAAGAGGAGGAGGAGGAGAAGAAAAAGAAGAAGAAGAGGAGGAAGAAGAAGAACCAAAATTGATCAGATCTAACTAAAATAAAAGAAAATAAAACACAATAAAAAAGAGAGTCGCTCTGTATTCATTCTGTCCCCTAGTTCTGGGAGAACGACCAAGTCTTCTCAATTTCTTGAATGACATAGAGGTTGAACGAATAAAGGCTGACTTTCTGGACTGACAAATAAACAACCGGGGAAGGAACATTCCAGAGAGTAGGAATTACAACGGAGTAGGTGCACATTCCTGGATCAGCAAGATGGCATGATTTAATTAACGGGACCCAGAACACATCTATCCTTCTGGACCTCACTGGACAAGGATAGGAGGCCCCATCTACCATTCACTTCATTTCAAGTTTTTTTTTTGTTTTAAACTGAAGATAAGAAGTTCCTTAGAGCGATGAAGGTGCCATCAGATTCAATTTAGCATGTTTCTCCATGCAAATATGTGTGTATGTGCATGTGCGTGTGTGTGATCAAGACAGACATGTCCAGAGGTATCTCGAAAGAAATTTGAGGGAAGATCGGAGGTGGATTGTGGGAATGTAATTCCCAAGAAATGCAATTTGTAAAATATTTCAGCTTCAGTTTAAAACAAAAGAACCTTGAAATGACGTGAATGGTAGATGGGGCATCCTAAGAGGGGCAAAAAAAAAAAAAAAAAGTTAAGATGGCAGCTGGGACATTTTTAAATATGTTGTACCTAGGGAATGCTTATACAAAGAGATGGGACTTTCCCTGCATACGTTTAATCTATTGTCATCTTTTTGACCTGGCATAGATCCCCCTGAATGACAAACATGACTAGATATGATTTATTTGGGCATTAAGCGACATGTCTCTTTGTGAGGAGTTCAGAAGAGGCTGCTTACTTACCCCAGTTCCAGTTACTGATGTCTGTCTAAAAGATTTGTCTAAATTCTTTAAGGATAGTCATCTAGGAGAGCAGAAAAATGAGAGCCAGCATTGAACATGCTCCATTATTCTGTTGAATGAATTGATATCGACTATTGTTGGATGTTTAGTACACTGTCATGGTTCTGACAGATGAAACTCTTCAAAGAACTTTGAGGCATTGTTTACCTTAAAGCAGTGGTTCTCAACCTTTCTAATGCCGCGACCCCATAATACAGTTCCCCATATTGTGGTGACCCCCAACCACTTATACATCACCAGGTGCCAGGGGCGTGGCCAAAGAAAAGGGGGAAAAAATGTCGGACAGCCTTGTTTGGCGACCCCCGTGAAATGGTTGTTCGACCCCAAATGGGGTCCCGACCCACAGGTTGAGAACCCGTGCCTTAAAGAATCTTTATTTAAGTAGAATAGCATTGGCACTAACATAGTCGAAGCCAAAAACTGACTTCCCCTCCTTTTGATACATAGTATCAAAGCACAATTCCCTTCTCCAATTAACAGTCATAAATCACATTCTCCAATTAGTTTGAAATGCAGGCTTCCCCTCCAGTTCTCCAGCCCACCAATTCTTATCATCTCTTATTTCAATAACCTTGGTTCTCACACTAGGTTCAGTATTGTTATGTCTAGCTAAACTCTCATGCACATTCCTCCCCCCAGCTTCATCTAACTCTAGCTCTAATTCAAAGAGTAAAACATAAAAAGAAAATGATTGCATTTCCATCTGTTGTCAAAGCAAAAACATCCGATGTTAGCAGCGTTGACACACAACCTGTAGCATGTGAATTCTGATTTCTTTCAGGAGAGTTTAAGAAGTGGTCCTCGACTTAACAACCACAACTTACGAGCCCAAAATTCCTGTTGTTAAGTGGGACATTGGTTA
The DNA here is from genome assembly GCF_016545835.1 of Crotalus tigris. Lineage (NCBI taxonomy): Eukaryota > Metazoa > Chordata > Lepidosauria > Squamata > Viperidae > Crotalus > Crotalus tigris. The sequence goes on along the minus strand of NW_024097085.1, from coordinate 471,399 downwards.
AAGTGAGTTTTGCCCCATTTTACAACCTTTCTTGCCACAGTTGTTAAGTGAATCACTGCAGTTGTTAAGTTACTAACCTGTTTGTTAAGTGAATCTGGCTTCCCCGTTGACTTTGCTTGTCAGAAAGTTGCAAAAGGGGACCACATGACCCCGGGACACTACAACCGTCATAAATATGAGTCAGATGTCAAGCGTCTGAATTTTAATCACGTGACCAATGGGATGCTGCAAAAGTCGTAACTGTAAAAAACGGTCATCAGCTACATTTTCAGTGCTATTGTAACTTTGAATGGTCACTAAATAAACTGTTGTAAATCGAGGACTACATGTATTTGATGACTAAATTTTGTCCCTTTCAGATTTTAATAATCTGATGAACAACAGAGTCTTACTATCACACAATCAAAACACTCTCTCTCTCTCTCTCTCTCTCTCTCTCACACACACACACACACACACACACACACACACACACTCTCAAATTTACCCATGAAGATGGAATAGGTGTCGGCTTGTAAGTAATAATTATACTTATGAGCACCGAAGTGTTTATTAAATTATCAAATTAATATACCTCTTGACATGTTGGGCTTTGTGAATAATTATAGTTTAGTACCATAGTAATAATTTGCAAGATTTATGTAACCAATGAAGCAGCAACTGAAGCCAAAGAGCTGTCTAGAATAATTAAAGTGAAGAGGTATGTTCAACAGGTAATGCCAGCCAAAAGAATTCTGACCTCAGGGCAAAAGACAAAGAAAAACAGAAAAGGGAGAAAGGAAAGTAAACAGACGCCAACTTGGATATTTGCTGTTGAAAGGACTGTGGTCCTGTCTAAACTGCTTCATCCCACCCTCTACTGGATGGGGTCACTGTATCATCTGAGCCTCAAGCTGAGGTCATGAGAGAAGAAGGCCAGAAGATAAAAGGCTGGTGTTTGATGGCCTCGGAGGGAGAAGACAAAGAGAAGGTCGGAAGGACAAATGAAGAAATAAGCAGAAGAACATTGAGACTGACCTCCCCTAAATTCCACTGAAGATGTTGCCTAACCTGGCAATGAAATGTTCAGAAACTAACCCACAAGCTCAGAGAACGAATGAACCTCCATTTCATCCTACATCCGAGCTACAAATAGTCGCCACAATCGCAAATAAGATTGTAGGAATTTGGTATGTCTAGTCTAATGAAAAGAAGGAGTAGGCATGACATGACAACAGTCTCCCAACATCTGAGAGGCTGCCACAAAGAAGAGGGGGTCAGCCTATTCTCCTGAAGGCAGGACAAGAAGCAACAGATGGAAACTAATGCAAGAGAGAAGCAACCTAGAACTAAGGAGAAATTTCCTGACATTGAGAACGATTAATCAGGAGAAGATCTTGTGTTCAGAAGTTGTGAGTGCTCCATCGCTGGAAGTTTTTAAGAAGAAATTGGACAGCCATTTGTCTGAAATGGCATAGGGTCTCCAGTTTGAGAAGGGGGTTAGAATAGAAGACCTCTAAGGTCCCTTCCAAATCTGTTATTCTTTGAAGATGGCAAATAATCTTAAGAACAAAAAGAAGGCAAAGCTATGTGAACTTTTCTATGGCCCCTGCTGATATAACTAGACATCAGGTTCTGCAGATTTTCCCCATTTTATGTTTGGATGAGCATGTTGGGCAAACCCAGACTATTTACTTGATTTATGCTTCGATGTGTAAGGAATATAGAACATGACTTCATTCATTAATAGATGTGGCATAATAGGTGACCTCAGGCACTTTCCTTCAGCCCAATGGACCATACAGACTGTCAGGGAAAATATTCTGCATTTTAGGATGACGGAGACTAGGCCTCATCCTTACTCTTTCTTTGCGATATCTTCTGAGTAGTTAGTAAGAGACTCCAAAGCTCTTCCTCCCGACATTTTTTTCTCAAGACTAAACTCCAGTCTAGTGAAAAGTAGGACTAGGGGAGACATGACAGCAATATTTCAATATTTGAGGGACTGCCACAAAGAAGAAGGGGTCAATCTATTTTTCAATGCACCCGAAGGCAACAGAAGAAACAATGGATGGAAACTAACTGAATCTTGAAAGGCTGTTAGAGTTTTTCTCTTTCCTTCTTAAGAGAATAACAGAATTGGAAAAGACCTTGGAGGTCTTCTAGTCCAGGGGTAGGCAACGTTGGCTGTTTTATGACTCGTGGACTTCAACTCCCAGAATTCCTGAGCCAGCCATGCTGAGGGGAAAGCAAGAGGTTTCCAAGCTGAGCCCTGCCGGCTCAGGAATTCTGGGAGTTGAAGTCCACGAGTCATGAAGGGGCCAAACTTTCCCTCATGCTGGCTCAGGAATTCTGGGAGTTAAAGTCCACGAGTCATAAAGCAGCCTAGGCCTAGGCCAGAAGTAGGCATCCTTGGCTCTTTTATGACTCGTGGACTTCAACTCCCAGAATTCCTGAGCCAACCATGCTGAGGGGAAAGCGAGAGGTTTCCAAGCTGAGCCATGCTGGCTCAGGAATTCTGGGAGTTGAAGTCCACAAGTCATGAAGGGGCCAAAGTTTCCCTCATGCTGACTCAGGAATTCTGGGAGTTGAAGTCCACGAGTCATAAAAGAGCCAAGGTTGTCTACCCCTGTTCTAGTCCAACTCCCTTCTCAAGCAAGAAACCCTAATATTATTTCAGACAAATGGCTCTCTGAATCTCTTCTTAAAAAGTCTAGTTTTGGAGCACCCACAACTCCAGGAGGCAAGCCTTTCCATTAATTAATTGTTCTCGCTGTCAGGAAATTTCTCCTTAATTCTAGGTTGGATCTTTCTTTGATAAGCTTCCATCCATTACTTCTTGCCCTGCCCTCAAATTCATTACTGTCTCAAATGCCACTTCAACCCCCTCGTCAGTGGGAAAAGAAACATGGATGTAATAAAGCCTTTATAGTATTTTCCTAGGCAGGACTTTGAGACAAAAAACTTAAGCTCCCAATTTTTGATTATAGCAGGCTAAACCTAAACTGAATTCAGCTGATGGTGTTGACAGCTATATTGACACAGCCTACTTAAACTTAGTTGCTTGTTGCAAGCTATTATCAGTAGATATTGAGAAAGAAGTTCATAAAATTAGATGATAGGGTGATCCTGCTGTAAATCACATTAGTAAAATCAGTTGGCAGCTGATGAAAGTACAAATGTAGGATTTAGTATTTGTGTAGATAGTGTATCATTTCTATATTATTGTAAATATGTCATCATGCACATTGATCATATGGTGCTGTTACTTTAGTTTTAAACTCAACTGATTGTTCCCCTTGCAGTTGGACCATGCCATAAAACATAACATTTTTTATTTTGTTGTTCAGTTGCTGAATCAACCCACTTTCGGGATTTGAGCAATAGATTAGCAAATCAACCACAGTGAGTTTGCATAACATGCTGGGTTATTTAAAAACAATATTAACAACAATCCAACAACTTGTAATTGAGCTTTGCACATTGGAGAAATGTAGCTGGTAGATTTCATACAACTTGGTAGACCAGGGGTCCCCAACCCCCAACCGGGCTGTGGCATGCCAGCAACCGGTCAGCACAAGCAAGCAAAGCCCCATCCGTGGGATGCAGGTAGTACACAAAACAACACACCCTCCGGTCCATGGAAAAACCTCTCTCCAAGGAACCGGTCCCTGGTGCCCAAAAGGTGAATCCGGCTTCCCCCGTCGACTTTGCTTGTCAAAAGGTCGCAAAAGGGGATCACAAGACCCTGGGACATAAATATGAACCAGTTGTCAAACGTCTGAATTTGGATCACATGATCATGGGGATGCTGGAAAGGACGTAACTGTGAAAAAGTCACATTCTTCAGTGCTGTTGTAACTTTAAACAGTCACTAAACAAACTGTTGTAACTTGAGACCTATCTGTAATGCTTCTTCATTGTTAACTGCCCAGAGAGTACTATCAAGTGCTTTGTTGTTGTTAGTTGCGAAGTCGTGTCCGACCCATCACAACCCCATGGACAACGTTCCTCCAGGCCTTCCTGTCCTCTACCATCTTCTGGAGTCCATTTAAGCTCACGCCTCCTGCTTCAGGGACTCCATCCAGCCACCTTATTCTCTGTTGTCCCCTTCTTCCATTGCCCTCAATCTTTCCCAGCATTAGGCTCTTCTCCAGTGAGTCCTTCCTTCTCATTAGGTGGCCAAAGTATCTGAGTTTCAACTTCAGGATCTGGCCTTCTAAAGAGCAGTCAGGCTATAAGTGAAATGCTCTTGATATTGATTACAATGGCAGAAATAACCACTCAGAAAAGGAGTCCTTGGTGGTCTCTGTTTTCTTTTTTGCAAGAAAACAGCCAAGCTCAGAGAGCATCCAGGAGCCTCATTTGAACCCTGAGCTACACATAATCTGCTTTATTGATAATCACATCTTTCTTTCTTAAGCTTTTGAAACTCTGTCTAAAGTCCAGACTCCTTTCCAGAGTGTCCTGTACGCAGAGAACACTGTGGGCAGGTATTTGCCAACAACCTCTTCATGGAGCAACTCTTGTGATACCAGCCAACACTGCCAAAGTCAACATCGTACAGTAGACGACACACACTTTCCATGGCGAATCAAGGCATCTTATCCCCTTGCTGCTAGCCAGCTCAACCGCCTCAAATCCAAACGAAAAATAATATCTTTCTGCAGGCATGATTGCCTCAGCAGGTTGAAACTTAACTGGAGTTGGAGATGTAAAAACAAGAGACGTCCCAAAACTTGGAAACCTAAGCGGTAAATGGGATTCAGGTGATACGGCCTAAGGGAGTCCATTTTGCTTTTTTTAAAGTCTTGTTTCAGGTATGCGTTTTGGCTTGAAGCTGCAAAGCTCCACGTTGGCCCAAACTCCGCCAGAATAAAAATGGGGCTGGGTTGGCAGAGTTGTTTGCAAGACGTAGGAGCCAATTTGTAAAAAAAAAAAAAAAAAAAAAAAAAATCAGCACAGCTTGGAGCCCATGCCGTCATGCTGATCTGAATGTAAACAATGGTCTCAGGCCAACTATGCATGTTGATTACCCTGTCATCCATCTTACCCAAGGCCTCATCTCCAAAAGGCACAAAATGTCTCTTGCGCACTCACCGGGGAAACCAAGCCATTTTGCCTATGGCGGGAAGACTTTGAAACTTTGCAGATTGTGAACAAACTAAACAGGCTGGAACGGAGTCCCCCCCCCCAAAAAATCCCCCCAATAACCTGCATTTAAAATTATAGCAGCTCAAGCAAAAACTAAATCAACGGAGCGTTGTTTGATAATGAAGTTGAAATCCCCACAGTTGAATTCAACTTGAGGAAATGTGTACTTGTGGGTTCTTTACTCAGTAAGCCGCAGCCTAATCAAGGAGCCACCAAGAAGACTCCCGTTAACAATGATAGGACAAGACACTTGTAGATAAACAGAGAGCCAGCCCCACTCCCTTCTAACACTGATGATATTACCTAGTTGGGTAATGAAACATCTGCAAGAAAACAACTGAGCTCAGAGAGCACCAAGGATCCCACAGTCCTCCTCCACTCTGCAAACTCTACTCTCTTCCAGCACTGATGACATTACCTAGTTGGGTCATGAAAAGTCTGCAAGAAAATAACCAAGCTCAGAGAGCAACAAAGACCCCACAGTTCTCCTCCTCCTCCTCCTCCTCCTCCTCCTCCTCCTCCTCCTCCTCCTCCTCTTCCTCCTCCTCCTCCCCCCCTCCTCCTTCTCTTCCACTCTGCAAACTCTACTCTCTTCCAGCATTGATGACATTACCTAGTTGGGTCATGAAAAGTCTGCAAGAAAATAACCAAGCTCAGAGAGCAACAAAGACCCCACAGTTCTCCTCCTCCTCCCCCTCCTCCTCCTCCTCCTCCTCTTCCTCCTCCTCCTCCTCCTCTTCCACTCTGCAAACTCTACTTTCTTCTAGCACTGATGTAGTTATCTAATTGGGTCATGAAATGTCTGCAAGAAAACAACCCAAGCTTAAGAGGTCCAAAGACCCCACAGTTGACTCCTGAGCTACAAATATTCTCTTCTATCAGTATTACTAGATCTATGAGATACCCTTCACCATATATGTGAAAATATCTGCTATGAACTCCATGTAGGCGTCAGGAAGGGCACCCAGCAGTAAATGCTCAGCTCCATCCAGTCATCCCAAATTAAGGGATTGCAGAGCCATAAAAAGAAAAAAAAACTGATTTAAGTGACTTGTATGTTAGTCCCAAAGAACTCTAAACTAACATATCCAGGACGTCTGTCCCTTGAGCTGGCTAAAGAGGAAGTGGAAAGGCACAAAGATCTACAAGGTCATCTCACTCCGGTAAAAATATCCTGTTATTCTTTGTATGGAAATTGCCGTAATAATGGATCCTCAAGAGATTCCCAGCCAGGGGTAAGATTCCCCTCCTAAAGCTACGTACATGTTCATACTTCAGGTTTAATTACCAAAATTAAAATGAACTCCAGGACATAAGAGATGAAGATCGTGGATAAGAATCCTCAGTGAGCAGAGATCCATGGAATTCAGGCTGCTGTTGCCATGGTAATCCGTCAATGATCCTTGGGGAGCCCATTGGCAGTGCTTGAGATCAATAGTTTTGTTCTCAGTCAACTTCTATCATTTCTTAGTTCAACTGGCGTAGAAGATCATTGCAAGGAAGAAGTCAAGGAGGCCTTACCTGAATTCTTGGGGGTCTAAAGCTAACAAGCTCAACCTAAACAGATATAAAAAAAAGATGTTGAGACTCTAAAAAGAATCCGGCAAAGAGCGACAAAGATGATTAGGGGACTGGAGGCTAAAACATATGAAGAACGGCTGCAGGTGTTGGGTCTATGGAGATTCTCAGTCATCCAGGTCATGGTGGTCCCAAAGGTGCTTTTCCAGGAGGCAACTGGACTTCTTTGTTTTTCTTTGAAGACGTTTCGCTTCTCATCCAAGAAGCTTCTTCAGCTCTGACTGGACGGTGGGGAACGGAATGCAAATGGAATGGTGCAGGATTTGGACATGTCCCGAAAGGGTCTCTGGAGTCTGGGTTCCCCTGGCCCTCTTTTCCAACCATCCAGTTGCTTTTCCCCACTATAGTCCATTGTTATAGCTGCCAGTCCACTCTGGTCCCTCACTCAGGCAACTCTACTTGCCTGGGTCAGCCGGACTCTGCCATCTTGTCATTTGAGCCACTGCCTTGTACAGTCTCCTCCCATCAGGCAGCCCAATGTGGTGGGGGTGGTGGTCAGATGGCCGGCCAGCCCTTTTTCTCTCTCTCTCTCTGTCTTCTCCTGCTGCTTGCTGCTCTCTCCTTTCTTTGCCTCTGCTCCATCGTTAATTTCCCTGATTGCCTTTCTCTCAATCCCTCTCTTTCCCCTTCCTTCTTTCTCTATCTTTCCCTCAAGCTTCTTTCACTACCCTTTTCTCAACCTATCCTCACTCAGTGGGGTTGAGGTCAAATCAACCCATAGGCCCTGCACTTATTTTAGGGTGTGGGTATAAATTTAAGTAGTGTAGTCACTGGAAGAGAAGGTAGGGAGGTAGGGAAGGAAGGAAGGAAGGAAGGAAGGAAGGAAGGAAGGAAGGAAGGAAGGAAGGAAGGAAGGAAGGAATGACAAATAAGGTAAGGGAGATAGAAGGGGAAGGAGGGGAGGGAGGGAGGGAAAGAAGGAAGGAAAGAAGGAAAGAAAGAAAGAAAGAAGGAAGGAAGAAGAGAGAGAGAGGTAAGGGAGATAGAAGGGGAGGGAGCAGGGAGGAAGGGAAAGAAGGAAGAAGAAAAGGAAGGAAAGAAAGAAGGAAGGAAGGAAGGAGAAAGAGAGGTAAGGGAGATAGAAAGAGTAGGAAGAGAACAGAGGGAAGGAAGGAGGGAAGGAAGGAAAGAAAGGAAGGAGGGAAGGAAGGAAGGAAGGAAGGAAGGAAGGAAGGAAGGAAGGAAGGAAAGAAGGCTTCTATTTAATTTTGAAAATGTGTTTGGTCTGATCGACAGTCACCCCTTCATTTCCATTTCTAAGGAATTAATTACAACTCAGTTTTTTTTCCCTTGATTGCAGCCACCAGGGGATGGTTGCTATAGTAATAGAAGGAGAATGGAGAAGAGGAGGGGGGAAAGACAAAGAAACAAGCTTTTCATGATGGAAACCTAAGAAATGGTCTGATGGACCATTGTTGTCTTTGAGGTTCTTCATACCAAAAGAACGATGAGAGTGGTGCTAAAGTTCTCTAGAACTGGAGAAGCCACCAGCTCAAAACATTCCTATCTCCATCTAAATGTTACACCTAGGGATGCTCCAGCATTAAATCGTGGCAAACTACATGTGGGCATAACCCTGTTGGGGGAGACCACATTATCCAAAGGGCAGAAAAAGATGAACAAGTAGTAAACCAAAGTAATTGGAGGGAGGAGATAAGAGTGAAGAAGCAATGCAGCAGCTAAATCTAGAGCAGGGGGTCTCCAAATGTGGCCACCTTAAGACTTGTGGGCTTCAACTCTCAGAATCCTTTCAGGGTTGGCTGGGGAATTCTGGGAGTTGTAGTCCACAGAACTTAAAATTGCCAAATTTGGAGACCCCTGGTTTAGATAAACCCAATCACCCATTTTCTCTGCACAAAAACCTAGGCAGAGTCTGGTTTCATTTGGCTGTAGACCAAACCATTTGACTGTAGACCAGCGGTTCTCAACCTGTGGGTCGCGACCCCATTTGTGGTCGAATGACCATTTCACGGGGGTCGCCAAACAATGCAGTCCGCCATTTTTTCCCCCTTTCCTTAGCTGTGCTACTCCCTTTTATTCTATTGGCTTTCAAAAGGCAATAGGAATTGTCCAGGCTGCCTCTGCCCTGCTGAGCCCGCCAAAAGTCCTATTCTGCAAACGGTGCTGCAAGTTGTCTGCAGCGAAGGCGAGCTGTGTGGAAGTTTCCACCCCTCCCTGCTGAGCAACTACTAAAAATGTAAGTAAAAGAGGGCCAGGGGTGGGAGGTGGGAGGCCGGCGGGTGCAGGGAGGGTTGCTGGCGCATGTGGGGCCCGGTGGGTGCCTTACCTCCCTTGGGCTGGGCCAGCTGGTGGCCCAGCCAGTGGTCGCCCTGTGCCATCGCTGCCCCTTGCCAGCTACGCCTCGGGTGGTGCAGGGGGCAGCACCATGCATGCACGGTGCTCCCGGGCAGGGAAAGTCCTCGACTTACGACCGGTTGGGTAGTCCTCGACTTACGACCGGTTGGGGGGTCACGGCATTAAAAAGGTTGAGAACCACTGCTGTAGACAATCCAGTGGTGGGATTCTAATATGTGAACAACAGGTTCTCTGTGTAGATGCCGGAACTGGAAGTCCATTCTGGGCCTGGGCAACAAAAAATTAGGTACTGGTTCTGCTGAAGTGCTGTGAGCTGGCTGAATCCCACCACTGGACACAGGGTCTCCTGCTTGAGCAGGGGGTTGGACTAGAAGACCCTCAAGGTCCCTTCCACTGTATTCTGATTCTGATTCCAGATTCCCAACCCTTGTAGGCAGTGGTGGGATTCAAATATGTGAACAACTGGTTCTCTGTGTGGATGCCGCTTCCGGAAGTCCATTCTGGGCCTGGGTAACAAAAAACTAGCTACTGGTTCAGCCGAACTGGTGCGAACTGGCTGAATCCCACCACTGAGACAATCCCATTCTAGACCTCCTTCTCTTATCAAGATGATAGGGTACATTTCCAAAGCTTACTTCCAACCATTATTCCAGAAAACCATCCCACAATGCATTTCTTTAGAACACCCTTTTAAAGCAGTTTTTAGGCCAGCCCAGAGTTGCTGCCTTTCGCAATTGACTAAGGGTGATTTTTGTCAATGCCGATGGTGTTGAATTGGTAGTCCAATTGTTTTCAGATTGCATCCAGGGCGCCTATATTGCTCTTGGTAGTTAGTACCTTTGCTTTCTTTTACCACAGCCTTTCCATCTCTATTTGCAGGTCTTCGTATTTGGTGATTTTCTCCAGTTCTTTCTCTTCTATTCTGCTGTCTCCAGGTATTGCCTCTTTTATTATGCAGACTTTTTCTTTTGTTTTTCTTAGCAACGATTGTCAAGTCTGGGATGCTGTGTGGCAGATGCTTATCTGTTAGAATTCTAAACCCTCAGAACGCTTCGGCTTTTTCAATTTGTTTTTATTAACTTTGTCTATTTTGTGGTCCCACAAGTTCTTGCTTGCAGGCAAATAGTATTTCTTGCAGATATTCCAGCGCACCATTGTTGCTGCTTTGTGATGGGTTGCTTGTAATCATTCTGTGCGATCTTCTTTGCAGCAGCTAACTACTAAGTGGTCTACTGTCTCTTCAGTTTTTTTGCAGAGATGACATTTGCTGTCTGTTGCTGTTTTTTTTCAGTTCTGGTTTTGTATGAATTTGTTCTTAAGGTTTGGTCTTGTGCAGCCAGAATTAGCCCAAGGAATTATTATTATGGTTGGTCAGCCAGTCAACTGGATGGTTAGAGCGGATTTGGCATTTTTAGCCAAACTGAGTCCTTCCCAAAGACTCGGGATAGGCAGATGTTGTTTCATAATCATCCAAAAGGTGCTTTTTCAAAAGGCACTTGGACTTTGTTTTTTAGAATAGAATGGAATGGAATGGAATGGAATAGAATAGAATAGAATAGAATGGAATGGAATGGAACGGAACGGAACAGAATGGAACAGAACAGAACAGAACAGAACAGAATAGAGTTGGAAGGGACCTTGGAGATCTTCTAGTCCAGCTCAAGCAGGAGAACCTATACCATCTCAGATGGGTGAATATCTAGTCTCTTCTTAAAAATCTCCAGTGATGGAGCACCCACAATTTCTGAAGGCAAAGCTGTTCCACTGGTTGATTGTCCTCACTGTCAGGAAGTTTCTCCTTAGTTCCAGGTTGCTTCTCTCTTTGAGCAGTTTCCAACCCTTGTTTTTTGTCCTTCCCTCTGGTGCTTTGGTGAACAACCTGGCCCCCTCTACCTTGTGGCAGCTCCTCAGATACTGGAACACCACTATCATGTCTCCCCTATTTCTTCTTTTCTTTAGACTAGCCAAACCCAAGTCCCGTAGCTGTCCTTTGTTCTTTGTTCCTTCAAGATGTTTCATTTCTCATCCAAGATGCTTCTTCGGTTCTGACTGAAAGGTGGAGAATGGACGGATTTATATTCCTTGCAGTCATCTGGTCATTAGTACTCTTTCTGAAAGTCATTGAGGCCACTTGGAGGTTTATCTGTGCCCTCAGGGTTACCTGAATATGCAAATGGTTGTGGACTCTGAAGGCACAGATAAACTGCCAAGTGGCCTCAGTGACTCTCAGAAAGAGTACTAATGATCAGATGACTGCAAGGAATATAAATTCTTCCATCTTCCACCATTCAGACAGAGCTAAAGAAGCTTCTTGGATGAGAAGCGAAACTTCTTCAAGGAAAAAACAAAGTGCAGTTGCCTTATGAAAAAGCATTTTGGAGGGCACATTTTTTCATGTATGGTGGACATGTAGAGAAGCACAGGTGTATTGGCGTATGGTCTGGGAATGGGCAATAGAAATGACTAGGCAAAACATTCAAAACAAACCTTAGGCATTACTATTAAGAATACTAGGGGAAAATGTAAATAAAGGTGACACATATCAATCATTCACGTGGTTATGGCGGTAAGGTTACTATTTGCTCAAAAGTGGAAAGCAATGGAAGTACCGAGTGGGAAAGCACTAATAAAGAAAATTATGTATTGCGCAGAACTAAACAGGATAACTAAAAGATTAAAAAATCAGGAAGAAACACAATTTTATCGAACATGGAATAAATTTTATAGATGGAGGGAAAAAAATGGAGGTCACAGCAAAGATATAAGTTAAGACAGAGACTAGAAATGTACAGTTGTATATAGATATATAATATGTAATTAATGTACAATATGGACTGACAAGACAGAAATGTCAGTCAAAGACGATTTACCATGTTCAATGTTTTTAATCTTTTTTTTTCCCTTTGTACCCAATAAAAATTTAATTAAAAAAAGAAAAAGAAAAAGCACTTTTGGGAGAACCATGACCTGGATGACTGAGAATCTCCATAGATGTTGTTTCATAATATTAAAATCATTATTACTTTAGAGTTGTTCACATCCATCAGTAAAACCCTAAGATGCCCCACTTACGGTGCTGAAAAAAAATTCTGAAACTGCTGGCTGAGGCATAATTTTTGAAAGAGTTGAACAAACTTTTTTTTGATGACCCCTTATAATTGGGATGTACCTCAAAAGGCTGAATTTTCTCATGTTCTGCATAATGAAAACTATTAAACTATTAAGAAAGCAGAAATTTTATCTGGCATATCATGGCAAGGGAGATCTAGATAGGCAGAGCAATTAAAGATCAACTTTGATTCTGCTAATCCTTTTTAATTGCTTTTTTAATGGTTGTGATTTTTTAAATTGTAAATTATGAAGTACTCGGTGGAAAAAATAGAAGAAATGGCAACGGGGGGGGGAGGGGGGAGGAAATTCCCTCACCCTAAAATGCTGATGTAAGGCAATTAGCTAATCAAGATAAGTTCGCTTTGTTTGAATAACTTTTGGTGGGCAAAATGTAGACTCCTTATTCTGGCTAATATACGGCTCTGTGTTATCTCATCTCATCTCATCTTCTCAGAACAATGAACAACAATTTAAATGAGGATCACAAAATGTCATACACACCTGGCTGCCAGAGCCCCTTCGTTTGGAAAATAAAATAGCTGCCAGTAACTACATTTTTAGCAAAGATCTCCTAAATCAGGGCTGTACTAGAATACATACATCTTTTGTTTTGTTTTCACCTTAAGGCAGAATGAAATTGGAGGTCTGTTTGCTTCTGTTTTATTTATTATTTTGTTAATTTTGAAAAGACATATACAGCCACCCACCTCGTAGTGGACGACTGAATATGGGGTGGCCTGCAAAACCATATTTTCTTAAATTCTGCTTTGTGAAATTGAATTAGGGCCAGAATAGTAAAAAAGAATGGAGTTACAGAGATATTTTGGCATCTTATAGCATAACATAATATAAACAGCAGTACAGAATGCTCAAATGCAATTGAAAAGCTGAATGACAAGGATGCAGTAATGAAATACCAAAAAAAGAGCTGAAGCATCGATTTTGTAGTACAGGTAGTCTACAGGTACAGGTTGTTGCTAAGCAAGGCAGTTTGATCAGTGAGTTGCGCCCAATTTTATGAGCTTTTAGCCATGGTTGTTAAACGAATCCCTGCCCTTGTTAAGTGAATCACACAGTCATTAAATGAATCCCTCCATTGACTTTGCTTGTTGGAAGATAGCTAGGAAGGTCACAAATGGTGGTGACCATAGGATCCCAGGATGGTGCAACCACTGGAAACACATGGTGGGTGTGCCAAACGCCTGAATTTTGATCACATGAATGTGTTTGTGGGAATGCTACAAAGGTTGTAAGTGTGAGGACCCATTGTAAGTCGCTGTTTTCAGTGCCGTTGTGCCTTCAAATGGTCGCTAAATGAATGGTTGTAATTTGAGGGTCCCAGAACAGCACAGCCACTGTAAACACATGGCAGTTGTGCCAAATGCCTGATTTTTGATCACATTGACTATGGGGGTGCTACAATGGTTGTAAGCACGAGGACCCATTGTAAGTCACTGTTCTCAGTGCCGTTGTGACATCAAATGGTCGCTAAATGAATGGTTGTAATTTGAGGAGTGCTTTTAATGGAAATAAGAGCCAGCGTAGTAAACAAAGTGTTAGAGAAAGACAACTTGTGTTCACGTCTAAGCCCAACCGTGGACATATTGGCCATCAGCAGGCACATAGAGATAAACAACATCTACACCCCATTCAAAGAGTGTCAGGGAATTGTGCAGCAGGTGTCAAAATGATCTCAGAGATGCTGATACCAGTATCTGGTATATTGTAATTTTATATAAATAAATATATTTTACATTAATATATACAGCAAAATGGATAGTCAGGCAAACAGGAGCATCATGAGGTAAATCACAGAGGACACAGAAGAAAAAGGCGGGAAAAAAGGGAAATGCCCCCTCCACACCCAAGCAACCAATTGCAGTGCAGATTGCCTCATGCAGGAGCCAGCTCTCCGGTACCAATCTACCACAATTGTGCTTTCTGGCTCACTGCACAACTCCACTGCCCTAGCTACTAAATTTAAATGTTTTAACAAAAAGGTAATCAAAAAGCCAAACAGGAGACCCCCCCCCCAAAATCAAAATATCTCTTCACCAACACCCAGATTAATACTAGGTGAACAATCAAGAAGTAAACAATACCCAATCAAGGAATTATTAGGTCAAACAAGCAAGCAGTAAACCACAGCCCAATCTAGCACCCACCAATTCCACTCAGAGCAGTGCTGACAGGGCAAGCCACTAGTATACAAAATGAGAGCAAACCCTACTGCCTTACTAGAACTGATGATGTTACCTAGTTTGGTAATGAAACACCTGGAAGCAAACATCCAAGCTCAGGGAGTGCCAAGGACCCCATATTTTAACCCTGAGCTAGAAATATTCTCTGGGATGGGATGGGATAGGATAGGATAGGATAGAATAGAATAGAATAGAATAGAATAGGACAGGAATGGGATAGGATAGGATAGGATAGGATAGGATAGGATAGGATAGGATAGGACAGGACAGGACAGGACAGGACAGGACAAGAATAGAATAGAATAGAATAGAATAGAATAGAATAGAATAGAATAGAATAGAATAGAATAGAATAGAATAGGACAGGAATGGGATAGGATAGGACAGGACAGGACAGGACAAGAATGGAATAGAATAGAATAGAATAGAATAGAATAGAATAGAATAGAATCTCCACTCCCTGCTAGCTTTGATGTTGTTACCTAGTTGGGTAGTGAAACATCTGCCAGACAACCACCAACCTCAGAGACCACCAGGGCCCTCACAGTTCAACTGTGAGCTACAAACATTCTCTTCTATTGGTATTAGCACTGGGTTACTTTGGGTCAATCAATATCTTGGGTTACAGGATTGTTGTGGGAAAAATAAGAACTGGGATTGCTATGAATCATTGCCTTCAGCTTCTGGAGGAAAGGCATAATTTAAATTAAATGAATAAATAAATTCAGCGTCTCTTCCCCACTGCCTTGATGGATCTTTCTTAAATATCTTCTTTGTAAGCTGAATATTTCTTATTCGATAAAACAATTCCTCTCTCAATGAGTGATAGTATCACATTAACCACCCAGTGACACTCAAGTTATATAATCAGTATGTCTACATGGATTAACTCTTGGGCTGTTATCTAATAATAGGATGTATCACCTTTAAATGCATGAAATTAGCATGTTATCTTGGTTCCCGCTTTGATATGCAGAGCTTACGCTCTGAAAAGTTTTTCAAATTAAACCAGAAACCAAGCTCACATGTTATTCCTCACGCTTCTGTTTTTATTTTATTGGTATTATGTTTTTTATTTGAGCAGTTCTAAAACACTGAAAGATCTCATTCAGTCTGATAAGCTACAATATGATGTGATATCCAGTATTGAGGGTGAAGGTTTGTTCTTCAAGTTTTTGGGTTGGTTTCCAAACATTTTGTTACCAAGCTAGCTAAGATCTTCAGTGGAGTTTAAGGGATGCCAATGTCAATGTTCTTCTGTTGATAAGGGCTTCAGGTGTGGGTGTGTTGAGTGAGGGTCTTGCAGTGGGTCACCCTCATCCTACACCCAAGATACAGATATTCACCACTATTGCATATCCAATATTATATGATATGCAACCTAAACGATAGCATGAGGAACAGCTGCTGGAATTGGGTATGTCTAGTCTAATGAAGAGAAGGATGAGGGGGGGACATGATAGCAGTGTTCCAATATCTCAGGAGCTGCCCCAAAGAAGAGGGAGTCAAGCTATTTTCCAAAGCACCTGAAGGCAGGACAAGAAGCAATGGGTGGAAACTAATCAAGGAGAGAAGCAACCTAGAACTAAGGAGAAACTTCCTGACAGTGAGAACAATTAATCAGTGGAACAGCCTGCCTCCAGAAGCAGTAAATGCTCCAACACTGGAAGTTTTTAAGAAGAGACTGGACAGCCATTTGTCCGAAATGGTGTAGGGTTTCCTGCCTGAGCAGGGGGTTGGACTAGATGACCTCCAAGGTCCCTTCCAATAGTACTATTACTATTACTATTCTCCAAAGCACCTGAAGGCAGGACAAAGAACAAAGGGTGGAAATTGATCAAAGAGAGAAGCAACCTGGAATTAAAGAGGAATTTCCTGATAGTGAAAAGGATTAATCAATGGAATAACTTGCCTCCAGAGGTTGTGGGTGCTCCAACACTGGAGGTTTTTAAGAAGAGATTGGATAACCATTTGTCTGACATGAGTCTCCCACTTGAGCAGGACTGGAAGACCTCCAAGGTCCCTTCCAACTCTGTTATTCTGTTAATTATTTTTATTTTAATGTATCCATTTGCCATGTTGGCTTCATCCTCGTTCTAAAAAAAAATGCCTTCAGGTGTTTTGCCATAATTTCATGCAATTAGAAAGAGCTTTCATCATGTGAATAAATGAAAAAGGAATAAATGAGGATTTGGTTTGGCTCATCTGTTAAATATGAATTTCCTAACACATTTCTGTCATTTTGTAAGATTTGGGGATATTTAAGGAAACAGAATAGAATAAGGGAGGGGTTGGCAACGAGAGATGTTGTCTTGAGATGGGGTATAGTTGTATAAAGTGTGAGTTTATAAATATAATGTATTTAAGTGTGTTTATAGCACATCTCTTTCTCTCTCTCTTTTTCTTCTCTTTTTTTTCCTCTTTGTCTGCCATTTTTTTTTCAGTGGCTGGTGGTTCTTTCTGGAAAAAAGAATGGACTTCTTAACTCTAGCCACTGTTATCTGATGGAGAATTTGCTTTGCTTGGGTGTTCAAAAGAAATCCACAAATTTCTTTCGAAGCAAGAAGAAAAGAACTTTAAAAAATAATTATTGAAAGAAGGTCCTCATGGAGTTCAAAGCTCTGTCCACTCCTAACCCTAGACTCCTCACTTAGGAGACAGCTCATGTTTCAGGGTTGACACCATAATTGAGTAATAAAGAGAGTGTCCATTCTGGTTTGAAATTATGAGAATGCTGTGTAGGACAGGGCAGAAACAGATGGAGGTACTGTGTGTGTGTGTGTGTGTGTGTGTGTGTGTGTGTGTGTGTGAGAGAGAGAGAGAGAGAGAGAGAGAGAGAGAGAGAGAGAGAGAGAGAGAGAGAGAGAGAGAGAGAGAGAAGTTTTCACCCAAAGTGAAAAGTACATCATCTAGACCAGGGGTTCTCAACCTTGGCAACTTTAAGACTTGTGGACTTCAACTCCCAGAATTCCTCAGCCAGCAAAGCTGGCTGAGGAATTCTGGGAGTTGAAGTCCACAAGTCTTAAAGTGGCCAAGGTGGAGAACCCCTGATCTAGACGTACTCAGAATTTTACCAAGTTCAATTTTCACTGCAATATGCCTGATGCTAATTCTCTCTCCAATTTTGTTATTGTTGTTTAAATTGTTGTGGAATGCTGGTATAATTTTGTTTCCTTTAGAATGGAGGGAGGGAAGGAAGAAAGGAAGGAAGGAAAAGGGAGGGGGGAGGGAGGGAAGAAGAAAGGAAGGAAGGAAAAGAGAGGGAGAGAGAGAGGAAGGAAGGAAGGAAGGAAGGAAGGAAGGAAGGAAGGAAGGAAGGAAGGAAGGAAGGAAGGAAGGAAGGAGGGAGGGAGGGAAGGAAAGAATTGGTGTAAGGTAATGCATATTAGCCATTGTTCCAAATTTTGAAGCACAAGTCTATTTTGAGATTTAATTCAGTATCAAATCTTAGCACACCTAACATTTCTTCACACATAATGTATAGTATTTGATCACACACAATTCTTCTTTTCCACCCATTAATCAATGGCCCAAAACTCTAGAAAGAACATAAACAGAATTAGGAAAACATTGTCAGTAGTTCAGTAACTGAAATCTGGCGTCAAGATTAAAACGTGCAGAAAATATAATGGGGTGAAAGCCAAGGTGGTACATATTTGTTTCAGCCTGCTTGTGGGGATAGGCGACCTGTTAGGACACAAACTTTTTATACAATTTTGTATACATGTGTCCCGTCTCAGTGCAGCAGTGCCAACATTTTGCAGTTGCTGATGAAAATCACAATGGCATGGTAACTAGCTGTGTAACTAATCTCCCATAAACAAAAACATCAGGACATTTCACAATGTGCCTTTAAATCATTCATCACACTACATGTATAGACAACCCTACAACGACCAAGTGGGGAAATCCACCACTGAACATCTGGAATTGCTAGTGATTGGTTAGATATGATGCATCTTCTGATTTCGTTTCATTTTTCATAAAATGACATGAGGACTTTCCATCCACAGCAGAAGAAAACTATCCTGCTGAGAATGGCCTTCTAATTAAAATTTGTAATTATTAATTATAATTTGGAAGGGAGAAGGAAGTTGGTCTGTGTTCATTTGGGAAATTAAAACAGTCTGAAACAACATAAAGGCAAAATTTATTCTAACTGTTCTCCAGAAATAGGGCTCACGAAGAGGAGTAGTGTAATAGAATTGGTAGAGAGTGATATAGTAAATAGTGAGTACTAGCCTTTGAGGACTTGTGGGTGCTTTCTCTAGAGGCCAGGTGTGCTTGTGTTGACTCTCTGGGTTTTTGGAGCCCACTAACCTTGGTTTAGTGACTGCTCTTTAGAAGGCCACATCCTGAAGTTGAAACTCAAGTACTTTGGCCACCTAATGAGAAGGAAGGACTCACTGGAGAAGAGCCTAATGCTGGGAAAGATGGAGGGCAAGAGAAGAAGGGGACAACAGAGAACGAGGTGGCTGGAAGGAGTCACTGAAGCAGCAGGTGTGAGCTTAAATGGACTCCAGAAGATGATAGAGGACAAGAAGGCCTGGAGGAACATTGTCCATGGGCCGCGATGGGTCGGACACGACTTCGCAACTAACAACAACAACAGAGCTGGAAGGGACTTTGGAGATTTTTTAGTCCAACCCCCTGCTCAAACAGGAAACCCTATACCATTTCAGACAAATAGTTGTCCAGTCTCTTCTTAAAAACTTCCAGTGTTGGAGCATTCACCACTTCTGGAGGCAGGTTGTTCCACTGGTTAATTGTTCTCACTGTCAGGAAGTTTCTCCTTAGTTCTAGGTTGCTTCTCTCCTTGGTTAGTTTCCATCCATTGCTTCTTGTCCTGCTTTCAGGTGCTGTTATTATTTAACAGAATAATAATGACAGAATTAATAACAATATAACAGAGATGGAAGGGACCTTGGAGGTCTTCTAGTCTAACCCCCTGATCAAGCAGGAGACACTATATCAGTGTTTCCCAATCTTGGCCATGTGAAGATGTGTGGACTTCAATTCCCAGAATTCCCCAGCCAGCCAGCACAGCTGGGGAATTTGTGGGAGTTGAAGTCCACACATCTTCAAGTGATCAAGATTGGGAAACACTGCCCTGTATCATTCCTGACAAGTGGCTATCCAGTCTCTTCTTGAAAACCTGTAGTGATGGAGCACCTACAACTTTTGAAAGCAAGCTGTTCCACCGACTGATTGTTGTCACTGCCAGGAAACAAAATTTAAAGTTTCCATCACTGTGGTACTCTGGAATGATCAGCTTTAACTGATATAGTTGAAACAAGAACAGCAATGTATAGTCAACCCATTCAGCATGTTTTCTTCCAACCTGAATGAAAAATTATTTGGGAGAAATTCCTAAGGACTGCATAATGCCAATAATACATATTTTATTGTTATCTTTTGGCATCTGAGAAGTTGAGCCCTTCCCATTTTAGAAACAAAACAAAACAAAATCTACAGTTAGAAATCATGGATCATAACTAGCAGCTGCTAACAGAATTATTTCTTGTTATTTATGTCTCTCTCTCTCTCTCTCTTTTTAAAAAATGAAGCTTCTTTCACCATCAAGTTATGATAAGGAGGCTTTGGCTGTTTTGTTCAGTTTTGTCAAGGTAAATATTTGTCATGTCAATTCTGTTGAATTAGGCAATGTAACAATAGTTTGTGTGCTCTCAGACCTTCAAGGAACAACCCAGCATTTGGATTATAATCTGTTTCACCTGCAGAAGACAGGAAATTACAAAAGAAAAAAAAAAACCCATCCCAAAACACATGTGACATTATGCACTTTTTGGAGCACGTGTGATTTTGCTGTTCGGTTTACATTTCCTGTAGCCTGCAGCATTTTTGTAGCATACCATAATATTAACATTTTCCCTGCTTATAATGATAGAACAAAATAGATTTGGGGATAAAAAGAGTTAAAGAGAGAAAGGAAAGTGTAAATTGTCAATTACTCAATAGAAAGAATAATGGAAGTCAAAATGCTACGTTTTCTTTTTTTCCACTTTTCTTATATTTTTCTTTTTTTCTTTTTTTTTCTATTCATTTTGTATGTAATTTTAAATGTATGTTTGTTTCTATATTTTTTTTTTGCATTTCTACGTGCTATTTTATATTCTGACTTCTTTTCTATTCTTTTTCTTGACTATAGGCTTATTGTTATTTTTTATCTTTTACTTTAAGAAGCTTAAAGTTTTCATTTTTTATACCTTTAATGTATTGTAACACAGAAAGAGAGAAAGAGAGAGAGAGAGAGAGAGAGAGAGAAAGAGAGAGAGAGAGACAGAAAGAGAGAGAAAGAGAGACAGAAAAAGAAAGAGAAAGAGAGAGAGAAAGAGAGAGAGAAAGAGAAAGAGAGAGAGAGAAAGAGAGAAAGAGAGAGACAGAAAGAGAGAGACAGAAAAAGAGAGAGAGAGAGAGACAGACAGAGAGAGAGAGAAAGAGAGAGAGAGAGAAAGAGAGAGAGAGAGAGACAGAGAGAGAGAAAGAGAGACAGAAAAAGAGAGAGAGAGAGACAGACAGAGAGAGAGAGAAAGAGAGAGAGAGTGAAAGAGAGAGAGAGAGAGACAGAGAGAGAGAGAGAAAGAGAGAGAGAAAGAGAGAGAGAGAGAAGAGAGAGAGAGAGACCCTTTCCACGCCTGTGAAATGTGAATCTCACTCAAGGTGTAATCAGTGGGTACAATCTATTATATCTCAACACACGATACAACTAGGTGTTTATTGGAACTATTCTGAGCATCAAAAATTAAGGAGAAAAAAAAATTAAAGAAAGAGGCTTACATAAGAAATAAAACTGCAGCTGGTGGGATCTGAGAAAAAGTCTCAATCTCAGGGATTTGTTCAGATTAAAATTGCAATAAAACTATTTTTTTAAAAAAATGATTCATTTTAAGAGACGTGCAGAACCTGAGATAATCTCTTCTTGCAACTTGCAATTTTCTTTTTAAAAGAATCTCGTGAGACATTTTATATCAAAATATATTTTATTCTTTATACTGTTTCCATCTTCCCTTAAAATATTAACAGAATACACAACGGACTGAGAATCAGCATCTCCACTAGATAATTGGCGGTCAAGTTGAAATAGCGGTCAAGTAAAAATAGCAAGCGGGAGAAAATCTTTTAGTCAAACTTCCTCAAATCCCCAAATAAGTTACCCAGACCTAATCCACATATCAAAGGATAAAGTCTGTAAACACAAATGAGTTAAAGTTCCGTTAACACCAATAGAGTTAATTAAATTAGGTCTCCCAGCAGCACTGCATGTTCACAAGAACACATACCTACACCCCCCCCACACACACATACACATACACACACACACACACGTCTGTCAAGTGTCATCCTCGAATCAGCACATAGACACTTCCACACCCAGGACAAGCTCGCCTATAAAACTGTGTCACTGTACCCCATTTCTCTGTAGCTGCCCCTAAAAGCAAATATTTCTTCTTTCCTCACACTGCCTGCATTACATGAGAAAAGCACCTTTTCCTTCCCCTGTCCTGACCACTTTCTACAGAGGGACGATTGAGGGCATCCTGTCATATTGCATTATTGTCTAGTTTGAGAACATCACTGCTTCAGACAGGAAGGCGGTGCAGAGAGTGGTGAGGACGGCTGAAAAGATTGCTGGCAGATCACTCCCTTCCATCCAGGACATGGCATATAAGTGATGCTTGAGCAAGGTCTGCAGGATTGTTTGGGACGCTACACATCCTCTTCACAACCTGTTTGCCTTGTTAACTTTGGGGAGGAGGCATACAGGAGACCTTATACCAGGGGTATCAAACTGCCGGCCTGTGGGTTGGATGCGTCATGCCTGCAATGGAAAAAAAGTCACGATATGTCGCGACACATCATATGACGTTGCGAGTTTGACCCCCTCTGCCCTATACCATTCCAGACAAGTGGTTTTCCAGTCTCTTCTTAAAAATTTCCAGTATTGGAGCATTCACAACTTCTGGAGGCAGGTTGTTCCACTGATTAATTGTTCTAAATGTCAGGAAATTTCTCCTTGGTTCTAGGTAGCTTCTCTCCTTGATGAGTTTCCAACCGTTGCTTCTTGTCCTGTCTTTGTTTTGGACAATAGATTGACTCCCTCTTCTTTGTGGCAGCCCCTGGGATACTGGAAAACTGCTATCATGTACCCCCTCGTCCTTCTCTTCATTAAACTAGACATACCCAATTCCAGCAACTGTTCCTTATATGTTTTAGCCTCCAGTCCCCTGATCATCTTTGTTGCTCTTTCTGTACTCTTTCTAGTCTCAACATCTTTATTATATTTTGGTGACCAAAACTGCTGAAAGATGTAACTTGTATTCATATTATTTCTTTTTAGAAAACGGTCAGCCTTTTGAGGTAGGTTAGACCCCCGAAACATAGTTCTAAATCCTTGCTTCATAACGCAAAGTATTCTGGGTGCAGCTAGTCCTCAACTTACAACATTGAGCTAAGTAACCAAAGTTAGAAGGGCACTAAAAAAAAGGGACATATGGCTGCTTTTCACACTTACAACAATTGCATCATCCCCATGGTCACATGATCAAAATTCAGATGCTTGGCAACAGGCATGTACTTATGACGGTTGCCGTGTCCTGGCGTCCTGTGATCAACATTTGCAAACTCGTGATAAGCAAAGTCCACGGAGAAGCCAGATTTACTTAACAACCATGTTACTAACTTAACCCCCTGCAGTGATTTACTTAACAACAGTGGCAAGAAAGGTCGTAAAAGGGGGCAAAACTCACTTAACTGTCTTGCTTAGCAATGGAAATTATGGTCGTAAGATTGAGGACTACCCGTACAGTATAACGGGAGGTGACTTTTAAAAGTTATGAAGGAAACTATATATTTTTTTTAAAAAAGCACTTTCATTTTCCAGGCTGCAAGCTCAATTTGTAACGCGGGTGACACCAAGTGCTTTTTCATGCTTTGGGTGTCATGTCATTTGTTTGCCCAGATTTAAATGTCCCCAAATGTAACAGAGTTCCCAATCATGGCAGCCATATTTTACCCACCCAGTGAGTTATTTCCCTCGCAGGCGCCATTCATCAGATTTCATTTATTTTTTTTATAGCATTAAAGGCATTAGCATTACCCTTTAAAACTCTTTTCTCTTCCATTCCAGCCTGCGGGAGACATTTTCCCTTTTGTGTTAGGATAACTGTGCCTCCTTTCCCCCCCTTCTCTCAAGATTAATGTTTCCTGATAAGAGAAAAATTATTAACCCACCGCCAATTGTAATGTGAAATAAATGCACTTGTCAAGGCAAACTTTGGAATGCGGGCAAGATGAGGTAGGACATCAAAGCCGCCTGTGGCCCTGTGAAATACTACTTCATGAATGTGGAGATTCTCAGTCATCCAGGTCATGGTTGCCCCAAAGGTGCTTTTTTCAAATGGCAACTGGACTTCATTTGTTTATAATAATAATAATAATAATAATAATAATAATAATAATAATGATGATGATGATGATGATGATGATGATAATGATAATAGAGAAAGTCATAGAAAATGATAAAATTAAACTGCTCTGGGACTTCAGAATTCAAACAGACAAGCACCTGCAACATAACACCCCAGACTTAACAATTGTCAATAGGAAAGACAAAAAAGTCTGGATAGTGGACATGGCAGTGCCTGGAGATAGCAGAATAGAAGAGAAAGAACTGGAGAAGATAACAAAATACAAAGACATAGAAATAGAAAGACTGTGGCAAAAGCAAGCAAGGGTAGTACCAATAGTCATAGGCTCCTTGGGTGCAATTCCAAAACAACTGGCGCACCACTTGAACACCATTGGCATTGACAAATTCGCTATTAGTCAATTGCAAAAGGCAGCCTTATTAGGAACTGCTTCCATCCTGCGACGATATCTGTAATACCATCAAACATCCACATCTGCCTATCCCAGGTCCTGGGTAAGGACTCGATAGGTAGACAAAATGCCAAATCATCATCATCATCATCATCATCATCATCATCATCATCATCATCAACAACAACATCATCATCATCAACATAATCATAATCATAATAGTAATAAAGTTGGAAGGGACCTTGGAGGTCATCTAATCGAACCTCCTGCTCAGGCAGGAAACCCTACACCATTTCGGACAAATGTCTGTCCAGTCTCTTCTTAAAAACTTCCAGTGTTGGAGCATTCACAGCTTCTGGAGGCAGGTGGTTCCACTGGTTAATTGTTCTAACTGTGAGGAAGTTTCTCCTTAGTTCTAGGTTGCTTCTCTCCTTGATTAGTTTCCATCCGTTGCTTCTTGTCCTGCCTTCAGGTGCTTTGGAGAATAGCTTGACTCCCTCTTCTTTGGTGCAGCCCCTGAGATATTGGAATACTGCTATCATGTCCCCCCTCGTCCTTCTCTTCGTTAAACTAGACATACTCAATTCCAGCAGCCGTTCCTTATATGTTTTAGCCTCCAGTCCCCTAATCATCTTTGTTGCTCTTCTCTGTACTCTTTCTAGAGTCTCAACATCTTTTTTACATCGTGGTGACCAAAACTGGATGCAGTATTCCAAGTGAGGCCTTACCAAGGCGTTGTAAAGTGGTATTAATACTTCATGTGATCTTGATTCTATCCCTCTGTTAATGCAGCATCCCAGAAGCTTCTTCAGTTCTGACTGAGAACTGAGGAAGCTTCTTGGATGAGAAGCGAAAAGTCTTCAAGCAAAAACAAACAAAGTCCAGTTGGCTTTTGAAGAAAGCAACTTTGGGTCCCCATTTAGTGCTTCTTTCAGGTATGAAGACTTTCTTCCCAAACTTTCTAGTAACCAGTCATGTTGAATGAGGAGAAAAAGTCGCTTGTACACATTGAGGCTCTACTTCAGATAATACACAGGAGTCCTTGACTTAGGACTACAATGTTGTTAGTTGCGAAGTCTTCTCCGACCCATCGCAACCCCATGGACAACATTCCTCCAGGCCTTCCTGTCCTCTACCATCTTCTGGAGTCCATTTAAGCTCACACCTCCTGCTTCAGGGACTCCATCCAGCCACCTCATTCTCTGTTGTCCCCTTCTTCTCTTGCCCTCCATCTTTCCCAGCATCAGGCTCTTCTCCAGTGAGTCCTTGCTTCTCATTAGGTGGCCAAAGTTCTTGAGTTTCAACTTCAGGATCTGGCCTTCTAAAGAGCAGTCGGGGTTGATCTCCTCTAGGACTGACCGGTTGGATCACCTTGCAGTCCAGGGGATTCGCAGGAGTCTTCTCCAGCACCATAGTTCAAAGGCCTCAATTCTTTGGCGCTCAGCCTTTCTTATGGTCCAACTTTCACAGCCATATATTGCAACTGGGAAAACCATGGCCTTGACTATACGCACCTTAGTTGGCACGGTGATGTCTCTTCTTTTTAGTATGCTGTCTAGATTTGCCATAGCTTTCCTCCCCAGGAGCAAGCGTCTTGGCTGCAGTCCCCAACTGTGGTGATCTTGGAGCCCAGGAAGATAAAATCTGTCACTACATGACTGCAATGGAGCCCCAAATTTCTATTCCTAGGCAAGAGAATTGTTAAGTGAGCTTTGCCCCTTTTTCGCCCCTTGTTGTTAAGTGAATCACTGCAGTTGTTCAGTGAGTGACACGGTTGTTAAGTGAATCTGGCTTCCCCCATTAACTTTGTTTGTCAGAAGGTCATAAAAACATGGCCTGGGGACACTGCAATCGTCATAAATATGAGCCAAGCATCTGAATTTTGATCATGTGGATCATGGGATGCTACAACGGCTGTAAGTGTGAAAAACATGAGTCACCTTTTTAGTGCCGTTGTAACTTCGAATAATCACTAAATGAACTGTTGCAAGTCGAGGACAAGCTGTAGTGGCTGATACCTCCATCATTATCTGATTAACTTATGTGCTGTCCATGGAACTATCTTTAACAAGGTTCAGCTGGTGTAGCAGGCCATGTTCCAAGTACTCACTGGTGCTCATCAATGGGCCCACCTGACATCTGTTTTATGGCCCTACGCTGGCTTCCTATTAACTCCCAGGTACAAATTAAAGCACTTGGCAAGACTGGGTCGGCCCGCAACAATTGGCTGGTCCACTTTGATCATACCTTGAAGATAAGAATAAGCTGGCTGTTCCCCTTTTTCAAAAGGTTGGTGGGAGGGCAAGCTCCAGAGTGTTGGTTTCTCCATGACACAAATTATCTTTTGCTTCTCCCTATGGACCTTGAAAAAGCAAGACAGGAAGAGAATCGACTTGTTTGAGCGATGTGCTGGAGAAGTCTCCTACCTGTTCCTTGGACAGCAAAGGTGACCTGTACAAGCAAGCATTGGAGCACGTAACACCAGACGTGTCACTGGAAGGCAAAATCACAAAACGGTGTCTCACTTATTTTGGCCATGTCACATGGGGGAATTCACTGGAGGAAGCAATGATGTTGGGAAGAGTTGGTGGTAAATGGAAACCAGGCCATCAAAGAACACAATGGTTGGACATCAACAAAGCTGACACCAGCCAGAGCATTGTTGTTGTTAATTGCGAAGTCGTGTCCGACCCATTGCGACCCTATGGACAATGTTCCGACAGGTCTTCCTGTCCTCTACCATCTTCTGGAGTCCATTTAAGTTCACACCTACTGCTTCAGTGACTCCATCCAGCCATCTCATTCTCTGTCGTCCCTTCTTCTATTGCCCTCAATCTTTCCCAGCATTAGGCCCTTTTCCAGTGAGTCCTTCCTTCTCATTAGGTGGCCAAAATATTTGAGTTTCAACTTCAGGATCTGGCCTTCTAAAGAACAGTCAGGGTTGATCTCTTCTAGGACTGACCGGTTTGAACGCCTTGCAGTCCAAGGGACTCGCAGGAGTCTTCTCCAGCACCATAGTTAAAAGGCCTCAATTCTTTTGCGCTCAGCCTTTCTTATGTTCCAACTTTCACAGCCATACATTGCAACTGGGAAAACCATGGCCTGGACTATACGCACTTTTGTTGGCAGGGTGATGTCTCTGCTTTTTAGTATGCTGTCTAGATTTGCCAGAGCATAGAAAAACACAAAGAAGTAGTTCAAGATCGGAAAATGTGGAGAGACCTGGGTCCATAGAATTACTCAGCTCAAACCTCGTTGTAAAATTGGTGCAGGATCCTGCTTTTTGAAACCATCCTCTCCCTTGAAATAACAATGTGCAGATGAAATACGTGGCGTTATTTAATTAATTTGCCCTCCTTAGATTTGATTTAAGAATGACTTAGCGCTGCTGCCTGTAGTGGGCCGGGAATAAATACTGTAAATTGAAATGCAAAATCAAAGCCACTTCATTGTCATGTAGTTATGCACACAAGTTGTTATCAGTTATCAAACTTCCCACAATTTCCCCTCTCTTCCCTAAATAGCTTCTTTAAAGTTTAAATATAGGCAGCAGATTCCATTGATCTAAAAATAAGCTTTTTTTTTTTTCCAGGTTACACTACAAAGTCACTCGATTCTTAGAAACTGTCATTTCCCCATTTGTCGTTCTACAAAGTCGCAGCTCTTCTGAAACAAACTGACTTCAAACAGTAATTTTATCTTTCTTTCTTACAAAAATAATCAACCTAGAGTAGGGGTCTTCCAACTTGGCCCTTTTATGACTTGTGGACTTCAACACCAAGAATTCCTCAGCCAGGCACGCTGGCTGAGGAATTCTGGGAGCTGAAGTCCACAAGTCATAAAAGGGCCAAGTTTGAAGACCTTTGTCTTAAATCTAGCAAACAAAATGGAGGCTGGCTGAGGAATTCTGGGAGTTGAAGTCCACAAGTCATAAAAGGGCCAAGTTGGAAGACCCTTGGGCTAGACATACCTAAGGCCTTCAATCCTTCATCATATGATTTAGCCTCCAGACTCCTTATAATTTTTGTCGCTCTAGTCTGCACTCAGAATTTTTTTTCTATCATGGTAACCAGAACTCTATGTAATATTCCAAGTGTGGTCTCACTAGTGCAGTATAATGTGACATTGTCACTTCTTTTTTTTTTTTTTATTAAAAGTTTTATAAATTTTACAAAAGAAAAAGAAAAAAACAAAACAATACAAAGACAAAAAACATATACAAAAAAAAAACTAAACATTACACAACAAACCATCCCTTCCCCAACCTCCCCCAAACACCCCCCCTTCTCCCCCCCCGAGCTTCCCAGAGCAGAATATAGGCTTAATTAAAAAACAATCAAAAAATTATACTTTAAAATATATATGTATATATATAAAAATAAAAATTAAGAAAAAGCTATATAATATTTTTTAATATCCATTTTAAACTGTATAAATTTTATCCATTTATCCCAAACAGCAAGAAACTTCTCTTGCGTTTGTTGCTTTAAGAAAGCCGAAATCTTTGCCATTTCCGCCAAATAAGACACTTTAAGAAACCATTCCTGAAATGTAGGCAAAGATTCCTTCTTCCAATATTGTCCAACTAACAGCCTCGCGGCTGTAATCAAATTTAACATCAATATAACCTCCTTTGTATCACAATCAATAACTATACCCAACAGAAATAATTGCGGAGTAAATTTTACCCTCCTTTTAAAAATTCTCTGGATATTCCACCATATCTTAATCCAAAATGCTTTTATCTCTCTACACGACCACCAAATATGATAATAAGTAGCATCCATACACCCACATCTCCAACATTTAGCTTGTAGATCAGGGTACATAAAAGACATTTTTTGTGGATCAAGGTGCCATCTATAAAACATTTTATAGAAATTCTCCCTTAAATTCTGTGCTTGTGTAAATTTGACATTTCTCACCCACATAGTTTCCCAGGTGTCCAATGGAACTGGCTCACCAAAATTCTGCACCGATCTAATCATACAATCTTTAATTAGTTCCGTTTCTGAGTCCAATTCAACTAAAACCCCATAAATTCTCTTAATGTGGGCTTGTCTTTGATCCTTCACTTGCTTAATGAAATTTTCATCTTCTCTAAGAAGGCCCACCTTGCAATCCACCTTCCATCTATCTGCTAATTGCCTATATTGGAACCAAGAGTAAATAATATTTTCTTGTGCTAACTGTTCACGTGATTTTAACTGCCAGTTTTGTCCATCCCACCTAAGTAAATGTCTATAAGACACCATGTCCATTTTAGCACCTCTTTTTATTCCTTCTATCACATGCCAAGGTATGGCCCATAATGGTACTTTAAAATCACTTTTATAATATTTTCTCCAAGTCCTAAGTAAAGAAATTCTTAAAATATGAGATTTAAAAACCCAATCCATCTTTTTGTTAAATATTAAATAGGCATGCCACCCAAAAAGTAAATCCCATCCCTTGAGGTAAAGTATCTCAGGATTTGTCAAATTTACCCAGTCACTGATTAGTGTTAAAACCACCGCATCATAATATAGTTTCAAATTCGGTACCTTGAGCCCACCCCTCTCGCGGAAGTCTTGCATAATTTTAAACTTAACCCTTGGCTTTTTCCCTGCCCAAATAAATTTATTAAGGCCTTTCTGCCATTCACTCAAATTAATCTCATTCTTCAAAATCGGTAACATTTGAAACAAAAAGAGGAACTTGGGTAGAATATTCATTTTTATCACTGCAATTCTTCCCATGAGGGATAATTGCAACTTCTCCCAATTCTTCAAGTCATTCTGTACCCTAGCCCACAACCTTTCATAGTTATTTTTAAATAGTTTTGCATTAGAAACAGATAACATCACCCCCAAATATTTTACCTTATTAACAATTTCAAAACCCGTCGAGTTAGCCAAAGTCTGCTTCTCCTGACTAGTCATATTTTTAGGTAAAATTTTAGTCTTATTAACATTAATCTTAAAACCCGAGACCAAACCATAATAATGAATCAACTGTAATAACTTTACTGCAGAATGAACAGGTTGCGACAAAGTAACAACCAAGTCATCCGCAAAGGCTCTTAACTTATATTCTTTTTTGTTAACTTCTATTCCTTTAATTTCCTGCGACTCTCGAATTTTAATCAACAATATTTCCAATGTTAAAACAAACAACAATGGTGATAATGGACATCCCTGCCTAGTACCTTTCTCTATTGTCAAAACCTCTGACAAACCTCCATTAACAATAAGTTGCGCCGTTTGTTTTTGATAGATTACCGTAAGAGCTTGTAATATCTTTTCACCAAAATTCATCTCTTCCATTACTCTTAACATAAAATGCCAATTCAATTGATCAAATGCTTTTTTGGCATCTAAAAATATCAGCCCTGCAGAGACTTGGTTGTTCTTATCTAAATATTCTAATACATTAATAATTTGTCTAACATTATTTTTCATATACCTTCCAGTTATAAACCCAGATTGATCTTTATGCACAAGGCACAACCCTCATCAATCTGTTTACCAAAATTTTAACAAATATCTTATAATCCACATTTAAAAGAGATGTTGTTGTTGTTAATTGCGAAGTCGTGTCCGACCCATCGCGACCCCATGGACAACGTTCCTCCAGGTCTTCCTGTCCTCTACCATCTTCTGGAGTCCATTTAAGTTCTCACCTACTGCTTCAGTGACTCCATCCAGCCATCTCATTCTCTGTCGCCCCCTTCTTCTATTGCCCTCAATCTTTCCCAGCATTAGGCTCTTCTCCAGTGAATCCTTCCTTCTCGTTAGGTGGCCAAAGTATTTGAGTTTCAACTTCAGGATCTGGCCTTCTAAAGAGCAATCGGGGTTGATATCTTCTAGGACTGACCGGTTTGAACGCCTTGCAGTCCAAGGGACTCGCAGGAGTCTTCTCCAGCACCATAGTTCAAAGGCCTCAATTCTTTGGCGCTCAGCCTTTCTTATGGTCCAACTTTCACAGCCATACATTGCAACTTGGAAAACCATGGCCTGGACTATACACACTTTTGTTGGCAGGGTGATGTCTCTGCTTTTTAGAATGCTGCCTAGATTTGCCATAGCTTTCCTCCCCAGGAGCAAGCGTCTTTTAATTTCTTGGCTGCAGTCCCCATCTGAGGTGATCTTGGAGCCCAGAAAAAATAAAATCTGTCACTACCTCCATTTCTTCCCCATCTATTTGTCAGGAATTGAGAGGGCCAGATGCCATGATTTTGGTTTTCTTAATGTTGAGTTTCAAGCCAACTTTTGCACTCTCCTCCTTCACCCGCATCAAGAGGCTCTTTAGTTCCTCTTCACTTTCTGCCATCAGAGTGGTATCATCTGCATATCTTAGGTTGTTGATATTTCTCCCGGCAATCTTAAGTCCAACTTTTGATTCATCTAGCCCTGCCTTTCTCATGATGTGCTCTGCATATAAGTTAAATAGGCAGGGCGACAGTATACAGCCTTGCCGGACTCCTTTTCCAATTTTGAACCAATCAGTGGTTCCGTGTTCGGTTCTCACTGTTGCTTCTTGACCCACATAGAGGTTTCTCAAGAGACAAATGAGATGGTCTGGTACTCCCATCTCTTTAAGAACTTGCCACAATTTGTTTTGATCCACACAATCAAAGGCTTTTGCATAGTCAATGAAGCAGAAGTAGATGTTTTTCTGGAACTCCCTAGCTTTCTCCATGATCCAGCGTATGTTGGCAATTTGATCTCTAGTTCCTCTGCCTCTTCAAAATCCTGCCTGTACTTCTGGTAGTTCTCGATCCACATACTGCTGGAGTCTAGCTTGTAGGATTTTAAGCCTAACTTTACTAGCATGTGAAATGAGTGCAATGGTGCGATAGTTTGAACATTCTTTGGCATTGCCTTTCTTTGGAATTGGAATGTACACTGACCTTTTCCAATCCTGTGGCCACTGTTGAGTTTTCCAAATTTGCTGGCAAATTGAATGTAGCACTTTTTACTGCATCGTCTTTTAAGATTTTGAATAGCTCAGCTGGAATACTGTCACCTCCACTAGCTTTGTTGTTGCTCAGATTTTCTAAGTCCCATTTCACTTCACATTCTAGGAGGTCTGGTTCGAGGTCAATGACCATCTCATTGTGGTTATCTGGGATGTTAAGCTCATTCTTGTATAGTTCTTCTGTGTAGTTTTGCCATCTCTTCTTAATCTCTTCTGCCTCTGTTAGGTCTCTGCCATTTTGGTCCTTTATCATGCCCATCTTTGCATGAAACATTCCCTTCATATCTCCAATTTTCTTGAAGAGATCTCTGTTCCTCCCTATTCTGTTGTTTTCTTCTATTTCTTTGCACTGTTCATTTAAGAAGGCATTCTTATCTCTTCTAGCTACTCTCTGGAATTCTGCATTCAAGTGGGTGTATCTTTCTCTTTCTCCTTTGCCTTTCACTTCCCTTCTTTCCTCAGCTATTTGCAAAGCTTCCTCAGACAGCCATTTTGCTTTCTTGAATTTCTTTTTCTTTGGGATGGTTTTAGTTGCTACCTCTTGTACAATGTTGCGAACTTCCATCCATAGTTCTTCAGGCATTCTGTCTATCAGATCTAATTCCTTAAATCTATTTGTCACCTCTACTGTATATTCATCAGGGATATGATTTAGTTCATACCTGAGTGGCCTAGTACTTTTCCCTACTTTTTTCAATTTAAGCCTAAATTTTGCAACGAGAAGCTCATGATCTGAGCCACAGTCAGCTCCTGGTCTAGGAGGTTCACCGCTTAGAACAGGAGGACTTAGGACAGGAGTATGCAACCTTGGCTCTTTTATGACTGGTGGACTTCAACTCCCAGAATTCCTGAGCCAGCATGGCTCAGCTTGGAAACCTCTCCCTTTCCTCTCAGCATGGCTGGCTCAGGAATTCTGGGAGTTGAAGTCCACCAGTCATAAAAGAGCCAAGGTTGCCTACCCCGGTATAGGGTTTCCTGCTTGAGGACCACGTGACCTCCAAGGTCCCTTCCAACTCTTTTATTCTGTGATAATTAAAAAATTTATTCTGTGATAATTAAAAATCCTTCTTGCTTGCAATTTCATCACCCGGACAAAGACCCATCCATTGGTTTGCTATGGGACGTTCTATAATCTACAGTACCTTTATTGCACCAAAACCAACAGGAGGTTATTAAGCCGTCATCTCCCTTCCTTTGAAATCTGAGGTGGCACAATTTGCCAGGGAATCCCCAACCCTAGCCTTACGACCCTCCTTCCCCCGAGATCTGGATTGCACCCTTTTCAACCCCCCCCCCCCTTGCCTTTTGCTAGAGGGCCAAAACTCAGTGAAAAGGATCTTGACGAGAGCCAGAAATTCAGAAGTTGAGCAAAGTGTTCAGTGGAGAGAAAAATAGCAAACACATCAAAAAGCTGTTGTCACGTCTTCCTTCCTGCGTTCAACACCTTACCCCAATCGACAAACCTCTGAGTTTCTGAACAACACCCACAGCTAACCATCTTTTCTGCTCCCGTCGTTCTAAAACGGTTGCGCCTTCCTGAGTTATTTTGGCGGCATGTCTGGGTGCTTTTGTCTGGGTGTGCAAGGAAGAAGGAAAGTGTGGAGGTCACAACAGTTGTCTCTGGGATATAGATTTAAGTCAAGGTTATTTACATTTCGAGGGTGGGAGGGGGGTGGGGGGTGGGGGGGTGGAAACCCTAGATTGCTTGTCTAACAGCCAAACATTGTTGCTGTTGTCATTAAATGATAAGGAATGAATTCTGCAGCCAGCCTAATCGGGCTCGGTTTCATAACCCCAAATAC
Organism: Crotalus tigris; assembly: GCF_016545835.1. Lineage (NCBI taxonomy): Eukaryota > Metazoa > Chordata > Lepidosauria > Squamata > Viperidae > Crotalus > Crotalus tigris. The sequence continues at coordinate 437,459 of NW_024097085.1, read as the reverse complement.
ATTCGTTATCCTGCTGACATTATCATAATTTAAACCTAGGGAAGTTGCACTCAGATCTTGTTAAAATGGTGTGCTGCACTTTGTTTTATATCCCCTTACTGCAGGAGATTGAACTGGAAATTCAGGCCTCTGGTCCCACCACTTTTATGGGATGGGCTGGGAGAAGAATGGGATAGAGACACGGGAAAGGGTGCATAGTAATAGAGAAGAAAGAAAATAGACTGCAACAAAGAGTTTTTTTCTCCTCCTCCTCCTCTTTCTCCTCCTCCTCCTCCTTGTTCTCTTCCTCTTTCTCCCTCTCCCTCCCTTTCCACTTCCTCTTCCTCCTCCTCCTCCTCCTCCTCTTCCTCGTTCTTCTCCTCCTCCTCATTCTCCTCCTCCTTCCCCCTCTCCCTCCCTTTGCACTTCCTCCTCTTCCTCCTCCTCTTTCTCTTTCCTTCCCTTCAACTTCCCCTCTTCTTCCTTTCCTTCTTTATCCTCCTTTCTTCTTCTTCTTCTTCTTCTTCTTCTTCTTCTTCTTCTTCTTCTTCTTCTTCTTCTTCTTCTTCTTCTTCCTCCTCCTCCTCCTCCTCCTCTTTCTCTTTCCTCCCCTTCAACTTCCCTCTTCTTCTTCCTTTTCTTCCTTCTTCTTCTTCTTCTTCTTCTTCTTCTTCTTCTTCTTCTTCTTCTTCTTCTTCTTCTTCTTCTTCTTCTTCCTCCTCCTCCTCCTCCTCTTCCTCTTTCCTCCCCTTCAACTTCCCCTCTTCTTCGTCCCTTTCCTTCTTTCTCCTTTTTTCCCTCCTCCTCCTCCCCCTCCCCCCCTCCTCCTCCTCCTCCTCCTTCTTCTTCTTCTTTCTTTCTCTCTCTCTCTCTCTCTCTCTCTCCCTCTCTCCCCCCCCCCAGACAATGCAAACTCAGCCAGTTCAATGTGACTTGTTGATTCATTTTGACAAAAGCTATTTCCGCACAGGATCTAAAGTTCATCAAATGTTAGGCAAGATCAAGCTGATCAAAAGAGCAATGGGATTCAAAGTCTTGATTCATAAGGGTGGATTTCATTGAGTTGCCTTCAAACTGCCTTGGCATCTCATTTCAAGCTAGACCTGAATGGGTTGTCAGCAACGATCGCAGTTGTACCCAGGACCTCAGAATCAATGGTGCCCCCTACGGCATATGCCATGATCACAATTAATGATGTGTCACATTCTCCACACATCCTTTATAAAGGTTATGATCTGGATGGAATATTGCATCCAGTTTTGGTTGCCTTGTTATATATATATATAAAAAATGTGAGTGCAGAGAAGAGCAGCAAAGAAGATTAAGGGACTGGAGGCTAAAACATATGAAGAACATTGTAGGAATTGAGTATGTTTAGCTTAATGAAAAGTAGGATTAAGGGTGAGATGATAGCAGTGCTCCAATATCCAAGGGCTGATACAAAGAAGAGGGAGTCCAAAGCACAGGCAGGCAAAATAACAACCAAGGGTTGGAAATTAACCAAGGAGCGAAGCAACCAAGAGCTAAGGAGAAATTTCCTGACAGTCAGAACAATTAACCAATGGAACAACCTGCCTCCAGAAACGGTGAATGCTCCAACACTGGAAGTTTTTAAGAAGAGACTGGACAACCATTTGTCCGAAATGATATAGGGTCTCCTGCTTGAGCAGGGGGTTGGACTAGATCAGCGGTTCTCAACCTTTTTAATGCCGCGACCCCCAACCAATCATAAGTCGAGGACTACTCAACCGGTCGTACGTCGAGGACTACTCAACTGGTACAGCACCGTTTGCAGAATGGGACTTTTGGCGGGCTCAGCAGGGCAGAGACAGCCTGGACAATTCCTATTGGCTTTTGAAAGCCAATAGAATTAGACTCTATTCAAGAGAGTCTATCCTATTGGCTTTCAAAAGCCAATAGAATAAAAGGGAGTAGCACAGCTAAGGAAAAGGGGGAAAAAATGGCAGACAGCATGGTTTGGCGACCCCCGTGAAAAGGTCGTTCAACCCCAAATGGGGTCCTGACCCACAGGTTGAGAACCACTGGACTAGATGACCTCCAAGGTCCCTTCCAACTCTGTTATTCTGTAAATTCACCCTACTGCTAAACAAAGGTACCCACGGCTGCCATTTCAAGTTTTTAACACTGAGTTTATTTCTTTTTCATTTCAATTTGACCTTGACTGAGTTCGTTTCAGTTTAATTTCAGTTGGAAAAGTCAACATTTCTTTGATGTGTGTGACCCTCACTTCTAGGGAAATTGATTATCATAGAAAGGTGGATGGGGTTTTGACTTTGGAAACAAATGCTTCACAACGTTAGGGATCTTCTTCAGAAGTGTGCAGGGACTGCACCTAAATCTTTCAATCAAACATCAGGGGGCTTTCTCTCCCATTAAAAAAAAAATGCCCAAAATGTCAAAGTCGGGTTCTCTTCTTTGATGATACCAAATTGCTTCTGATCACTGATGATCTTTTGAAGCCCTCAAATTTTCCCACTCTTTGTGGTTTTCTAATGAATGAATGGAGCTTCCTGGATTCTCTAAGAATGTGCGATTTCTTATGAAAATCATCAGCAGTTATTTTTTTTCAACCACATACAGTGGCGGTACAGTAACGCTTCTCCCCAGTTAGCATGGGGGGGGGGGAAATAACAAAAGCTTTTTTTATTATTTTTTATTGCTGTTCTGAAAAAAAGCAAGCGTGCAAAGAAGCAGACCTGGTGCGGTAAATATCCATATTTGCATTTACTGGGGGTAGAAAACACCTGCTTCTGGCTGGAATTAGAAAAGAAATTGAATTAAAAAGGATGCTAAAGTGTACAGTAGTGCCCAAAATGTGGAAACCTTTTGGGAAAAGTGTACAGTAGAAATCCCACTTTTGGTTAAGTTTCCACCCATTTTTCTTCTAATTTCGTTACAACTATAGCCTTGTTCACTTAATAATACTATTTTACACCGCTTTCTGGGCAACCAGTCAACTCTTTGCACCATGACTTTAATTTTATTACATTTTACATGCTCACTAAATGAAAGAACACAAAAAAAAAACCCAACCAAGTTGATAGGGATCACATAACACACTGACAAACGTCCTCCTCTCAGCTTCAACACATGAGATCGATAACTGAATCGTACTGTGATCTGATTGGCTCATTGCCAAAACAAGATGACACCCGATTGGCTCTCTAAACCAGTGGTTCTCAACCTTTCTAATGCTGTGACCCCATAATACAGTTCCCCATGTTATGGTGACCCCCAAGTGGGTTGGCCACCAATAAGAGGGAGTAGGACAGCTAGGGAAAAGGGAAAAAAATGGCGGACAGTGTGGGTTGGCGACCCCGTGAAATGGTCGTTCGACCCCAAATGGGGTCCCGACCCACAGGTTGAGAACCACTGCTCTAAACACTCACGCTCATTGGCTACCATCAGATGAAGGAAAGCTGCCTGATATCAACCTAAGCAAGTTGTGCTTCCATTTTCTGGTTATTTGGCCATAACTTTTCATAGAATACAGTACAGATAATTGAACAAACTTCGTTGCATTACATTCTTGATTAAATTATCTTTCCATTGATATATAATTTTATGGTACTACTCCCAAAAAAACTCAAACCTCAAAAATACACTTTCCCCAAAAAGGTTTCCACAATTTTGGCCACTACTGTAGGTGTCTGAAAGGGCACCTGGCCAGTAAATGCTCAGCTACATTCAATTGCCCTGACTCCATTCCAATGCAAGGGATTACAGGGTCAAAAAGAAGAAGAAAAAAACCCCAATAATATTTATTCAGTCAATAACATCTTCAAGTAGCAGGCTGGGAAATTCTGGGATCTGAAATCCACACATCTTAAAACATATCATCCCAAAGGTGCTTTTTCACAAGGCAACTTGGCTTTCTTGTTTTTCTTTGAAGACGTTTCGCTTCTCATCCAAGAAGCTTCTTCAGCTCTGACTGGATGGTGGGGGGAAATGGAAGGATTTATCCTCCTTGCAGACAGCTGGTCATTTGCCTTCTTTTAGAGAGTCCTGGAGGCCACTTGGAAGTTTGTCTGTGTCGTCAGTCCTTTCAACAGTTCCAAGAAGGCCCCACTCCCATTTGCACCACTCAGGTGACCCTGAGGACACAGACAAACCTCCAGGTGGCCTCAATGACTCTCTAAAAGAAGGCAAATGACCAGCTGTCTGCAAGGAGTATAAATCCTTCCATTCCCCACCATCCAGTCAGAGCTGAAGAAGCTTCTTGGATGAGAAGCAAAATGTCTTCAAAGAAAAATAAGGAAGTGCCTCTTGAAAAAGCACTTTTGGGACAACTATGACCTGGATGACTGAGAATCTCCATAGACATCTTAAAACATGTTGGCTGGGGCATTCTGGGAATTGAAGTCCACCTATCTTAAAGTATGCTGGCTGGGGAATTCCACTCATTTTAAAGTTGTTAAGTTTGAAAAACACTATAGTAGAGTAACCTTAGCTCTATATTCAATCAACTGTTTCCATCGGAATAGAATAGAATAGAATAGAATAGAATAGAATAGAATAGAATAGAATAGAATAGAATAGAATAGAATAGAATAGAGCTGGAAGGGATCTTGGAGGTCTTCTAGTCCAGCCCCTGCTCAAGCAGGAGAACCTATACTGTCTCACAGGTGAATGTCCAGTCTCTTCTTAAAAATCTCCAGTGATGGAGTGCCCACGATTTCTGGTGGCAAGCTGTTCCACTGGTTGACTGTCCTCACTCTCAGGAAGTTTCTCCTTAATTCCAGGTTGCTTCTCTCTTTGGTCAGTTTCCAACCATTGTTTCTCATCCTTTCCTCTGGTGCTTTGGTGAACAACCTGACCCCCTCTTCCTTGTGGCAGCCCCTTAGATACTGGAACACTGTTATCATGTCTCCCCTATTTCTTCTTTTCTTTAGACTTGCCAAACCCAAGTCCCGCAGCCGTCCTTTGTATGTTTTAGTCTTCAGGTCTTGGATCATCTTAATTGCTCTTCTCTGAATGTTTTCCAAACTCTCAACATCTTTTTTGTGACAAGGTGACCAAAGCTGGCTGCAGTATTCCAGTGTCCTTGGAAAACTCCAAGTCTCTTAAAAAGGGCAGATAAATCCTTAACTTCATTAAACTTTGGTTCTCGATTCTGGAAACATCCGTGGCTAAAAATCAGGTCTCTCTCTCACTACCACCCCACTTTGGCTCAAGATAACATTGTCCTAAAACACGGGATAGTCAAGATTTTGGAAACCGACGAAAACCCGCCTCCCTTAGCCATACAAAGCCCAGATGCAAATAGTTACAAACTTCTCGCTGCGTGAAAACTGCTTTTCAAAATTTCACAGAATGCCAACGTATCTCCAGAGGCCGGAAGACGCCTTACCTGCCAACTTTGACATTTCTCTAAGCAAATAAGTATTTCAGCCGCTTCCCGTTATTAATCTGATGTCGATTTGAACTTCGGAAAATAACGGATGATTCCATTAGAAAACAAACCAAGGCCACCGAGCAATCCGAGGCAAAAAAAGAAAAAAGAAAAAAAGAAAAGAAAATGAAAACGAAAATAAGTACTCTGTTTATTTTTCTCACTTGCGTGATAAGGCAGGTTCTGACAAGACGAACTACCTTGCAAACCACTGAGCCGGCAATTGATCTTAAGAGTTAAAGGTTTCATTTGCATGTTTTAAAGTCGCCCTCATGAAAATGTATAGCTCTGATTGAAGATGTGAAGGGGGAATCCAGATTGTAGAAACCAAGTACTTTTCATTCTGTGTTTTCGCCAGCTCGGAATTGGGACACCACTTTTGGGAAAGGGATGTGTGTGCAGTTAACATTATCGCCATGGAAATAAGACAGCCTTGTCAATGACAAACAATCCCAGAGTCATTTAAAAAATGACAACAACTGTGCAACAACTTTCTGCGGTGCATCACTCACAACTTTCTGCGGTGCATCACTCACGCTGACTGAAGCACCTACATTTTTCATGTCCCTGTTATTAAATTCTACTACGGCCTTGAGAGAGTCCAAAAGGGCTAAATCTCTCTGTTTTTGCTAAGGATGATCAGAGGGTATGCTATTTGGGGGGGCAGTAGGGGGGATTGAACTAGAACAGGGGTAGGCAACCTTGGCTCTTTTATGACTCGTGGACTTCAAGTCCCAGAATTCCTGAGCCAGCATGAGGGAAACCTTGGCCCCTTCATGACTCGTGGACTTCAACTCCCAGAATTCCTGAGCCAGCATGGCTCAGCTTGGAAACCTCTCGTGTTCCCCTCAGCATGGCTGGCTCAGGAATTCTGGGAGTTGAAGTCCACGAGTCATAAAAGAGCCAAGGTTTCCCCATCCCTAATTCTAGGGTGTTCCTGCCAGCTTCCCCTTTTATTTCCTCACCTAGCTGGCTGAGGAATTCTGGGAGTTGAAGTCCACACGTCTTAAAGTTGCCAAGTTTGAAGATCCCTGATCTAGGCGCAGGGGTAGGCAACCTTGGCTCTTTTATGACTTGTAGACTTCAACTCCCAGAATTCCTGAGCCAGCATGGCTCAGCATGGAAACCTCTTGCTTTCCCCTCAGCATGGCTGGCTTGGGAATTCTGGGAGTTGAAGTCCACGAGTCATAAAAGAGCCTACCCCTGACAAAGGCCATTCTTTTGAAGAAAGCAAGGTCCACATTCTGGACAGAGAGGAGCGCTGGTTTGAAAGAGAATCAAAGAGGCCATCAACATTAAGATTGAGCAGCCCTCTCTCAACAGAGGGGGAGGGATAAGACATCACCTATCTCCTGTCTACAGCACAGTCCTTTCAGCAGTCCCAAGAAGGCTCCACACCCATTTGCACCCTGATTCACATGACTCTGAGGATACAGACAAACCTCCAAGTGACCTCAGTGACTCTTAGACCAACCTTCAGAGTGCTAATGACCAGAGGATTGCAAAGAATATAAATCCTTCCATTCCCCACCCTTCAGCCAGAACTGAAGAAGCTTCTTGGATGAGAAGTGATATGTTTTCAAGGAAAAACCCAAGAAAGTCCAGTTGCCTTTTGGAAAAAGCACCTTTGCGATGACCACAACTTTTACGATTGAGAATTTCCATAGACAGACTCTGTCTCATCTCTATGACACTAATTATCTGTTTGCCTGCCTGCCTGCCTAGGTACCTACCTATCTATCTATCTATCTATCTATCTATCTATCTATCTATCTATCTATCTATCTATCTATCTATCTATCTATCTATCATCTATGTATGTATGTATGTATCCATCTATATCTATCTGTCTATCATCTATCTATCATCTATGTATGTATGTATGTACGTACGTACGTACGTACGCATGCATCTATCTATCTATCTATCTATCTATCTATCTATCTATCTATCCATCCATCCATCCATCCATCCATCCATCTATATCTCATCTATCAATCAATCATCTGTCATCTATCTATCTATCTATCTATCTATCACTAACTAACTATCATCTATCAATCATCTGTCATCTATCTATCTATCTATCATCTATATCAATCATCTATCTGTCATATATGTATGTATGTATGTATCTATATATCTATATACCTATCTATCATCTATCTAATGTATGACAAGATTTGTCTATCTGATTCTCTCTCTCTCTCTCCCTCCCTCCCTCCCTCTCTCTCTCTCTCTCTCTCTCTCTCTCCATCCATCCATCCATCCATCCATCCTCCAGTTTGTAAGCATCCTCTGAGTGGCTTGGCAAAATGAAAAGTCAAGAAGTCACAGCCTATCCATTTTCAGCTTTGGGGGAGCATCTGGGGTCAAAGCTTCTTCTGCAGAGATGCTCCCTGATTGCAAACAAGAGTTCCCACTTTGCAGAGCAAACCAGCATGCCCACGGCAGGCAAGAAGATGTTGCAATTCCCACATGCCTCCCACAGTGTTGAGCGAAGAGTAGATAATTTATTCTGGATCTGGATCTAAAACCTCAGTTGGAATCAAGTTTGAAATTAGCAAACAAGATGGAAAACGTTGATCCTTGTTTTTGTATTGCAACATACCAATTTGGGCTGAGAAGGTAGGACTTGCTTTCTCTCTAAAAAAAAAAATGTTTTTTGCCTCTTGAAGGACTATGTGCCTCCTTCTCTGAATTTAAATTAGCCAAAGTGGGAGAAAGACTTTTTTTAACCTTCAAAAGACCCAGTAGGCCCTTCTGTGCCACCATCTGCATAATAAAGATAGACCCATCTTTCCAAAATGCATATTCATACTTGTACATAAATTTACATCAGCACGGCACGCATACAGCCCAGATAAACAGGAAAGCAATCCAAATAGTAGTGATAGAAGAAGATAACAGAATAACAGTATAAATAAATAACAGAATAACAGATTAAAAAAAGAGACAAACATGTAACGGATAACATCCCAGGTGATATAAGGAAACGACGCCTGGCCGATTCAGGCTGAAAATAATTTGCTTTAAATAAAAGATGATAGGTTAGATTCCATCTGTCTGAGGACCGGGACAGGGGAAGAAATCACAATGGCAAACCTGCCAGTTTTTCCTTTGTTTCTGGGAATTTTGATTTTGTCTTAAGAACAAGGAGCATTCTTTAAACTAGAAATCTGTAGATGGCAAAATCTTGTGTTCTAGAAAAGTATAACGGGTCAATTTATAGGATCGGCGTTGGACATCTGTGTAAGGCATAAAAGACTGGATGGAGTTTTGATTGCTGCCATCTTTGAATTTTTTGACCATATCCCCCTCTCTCTTACCTAAAACCTCTCTCTCTCATATATATGTCACCAGTTAGAATGCTCTATCATTTACCTATCATCTATATCTATCTATCTATCTATCTATCTATCTATCTATCTATCTATCTATCTATCTATCTATCTATCTATCTATCTATCTATCTATCCATCCATCCATCCATCCATCTATCCTGTCTGTCTGTCTGACTGTCTGTCTAACTGTCTGTCTGTCTGTCTGTCTGTCTGTCTATCTATCTATCTATCTATCTATCTATCTATCTATCTATCTATCTATCCATCCATCCATCCATTATCTCTCTCTCTCCTTTCTTTCCTCCTCTCTCTCCATCCATCTCTCTCTTTATATATATATCATCTATCAATATCTATCTAATATTATATTATATATAATATCTCTTAACACTTCCTAAAACCAACATCTTATGTTTTGTCTATGGAGATTCTCAGTCATCCAGGTCATAGTTATCCCAAAAGTGCTTTAAAAAAAAAAAACAGTAGCAGGAATGGGGTGTATTTTTGTGTCATGGTTATGAGCAACCAAGAGCTATCTGGTTGACCAAGCGAAATACAAAATGTTGGGCTAAGATGGGACAAGAGCCTATTCTTGTATTCTAACTTTCACCAGTTGTGGGTTTAAAATTCAATTTAAATCCTCTGGAATCCAACCAAGGGAGATAGTTGAATGTGACAAAGGTCCCCTTGAGAATTTGGCTGTAATTATCTTTATTCACAAATCAGTCAGCCTAGATCAGACATGTCAAACACAAGGCCTGGAGGCCAGATGTGGCCCGTGAAGTGGTTTCATGTGGCCCGCGAAGCCATCCTGGAAACAGTGAGGGAACGGCCCCCACTGCCTTGGCCCAGGCCGGCTGGCTGGGAGCCAATGTACAATTTTGTGGTGGCCCTCTATGCTGAAACGCATTCAGTCTCCCCCTGACTTTGCCCTGGTACCCATCATGAACAATCTGGCTAAAGATAGCTAGCACAGCAGCAGCAGCAGTCTTGAGGAGGAAATAAGTGCAGCTGGGCGCCCCCTTGGGGAAGTGGGGCTGGGCTTGGTGCTACGGGTGCTTGAGGTCCAGGCTGGGCATTTGACCTCTGCTGCCCAGGGCTCCGTGCAGCCTGCACCACCATCCAGCCCCCCCATGACCTGAGAGGAACAGTGAGGCTCCTCCAGTGGACCATGCCTTGGCACTTGCCCTGGTCCCACCCCCTTCTGCCAGAGACCCTCAGAT